>NC_053492.1:440422960-440574700 GCF_905171775.1 Rana temporaria
TGGACTGGCCCAATTTTCCTGTGCATTGCAAAAAAATATACACATTGTTTTTTAACCCCCCCCCCCCCCATCAAAAAATAAAATAATGTGTGTTGTATCTGATGACGTTGGGGTCCCGCCGACTCCTGCATATTGATTTTGAATGTTTTTTTTTTTTACTCCTGGTCCACATGAGTATATTGGGGGTTTTTTACGAAAGCAAAATCCACTTTGCACTACAAGTGTACTTGAAATTGCACTAAAAGTGCACCTGGAAGTGCAGTCGCTGTAAATCTGAGGGGTAGATCTGAAACGAGGGGGAAGCTCTGCTGATTTTATCATCCAATAATGTGTAAGCTAAAATACTGTTTTTTATTTTCCTTGCATGTCCCCCTCGGATCTACAGCGACTGCACTTCCAAGTGCACAGTGGATTTTAGTAAATAACCCCAATTGTGTCCAAGGACTTCTAACTTTCTGGCCATTCCACAAGGGTCACGATCAGCATGGAGTGTGTATCTCCTCCCTGTATTTCTATGGGTTTCCCCTGGGGACTCCCGTTTCTTCACAGACCTGAAACTTGTACCGATATTGGTGTATGCTCCATCGGACATTTGCTGTCGGAATTTCGACAAATGTTTGAGAGCAGGTTCTCAATTTTTCCGACAGCAAAAGTTCTTGTCGGAAATTCCAATCATGTGTATCCAATTCCGACGCACAAAAATTCTACGCATGCTCAGAATCTATTTGACGCATGCTCGGAATCATAGTACTTCATTTTTCTCGGCTGGTCGTAGTGTTGTACATCGCGCGTTCTTGGCGTTCGGAATTTCTGAGCAACATTTGTGCGACCGTGTGTATGCAAAACAAGTTTGAGCCAACATCCGTTGAAAAAAAATCTACGGTTTTGTTGTCGGAAATTCCGATCGTCTGTACGCGGCATAAGCGTGAAAAACGTGACCTCCGTTCTATATACATTGGCTAAATAATTTCGAAAACAGGTGTTATGTTGTGTGTGTCTGGCGTTCAGTGGTGGGGCTCATTCTCATGGGCATAAGTAAAATACTCATATCTAGGCTGGATATGATCTGTATTACTGCTTGCCAATGATTGGATGATGGAAGTCAGCGTAGATTCCCTGCATTCAGTAAGCTGAGGGGAAGATTCCTTTAGTAAATCAACTATTTTGGCTATAAGTGACCTGTGTTCAGATCCATAAAAAAAAGTCCAGATCTAATGCCGCGTACACACGATCGGTCAAACCGATGAGAACGGTCTGATGGACCGTTTTCATCAGACCAAACCGATCGTGTGTGGGCCCCATCGGTTATTTATCCATCGGTTAAAAAAAAGCAATCTTGTTTTAAATTTAACCGATGGATACCTAACCGATAGAAAAAAAAACGATCGTTTGTAGTCACGTCCATCGGTTAAAAATCCACGCATGCTCAGAATCAAGTCGACGCATGCTTGGAAGCATTGAACTTCATTTTTTTCAGCACGTCGTTGTGTTTTACGTCACCGCGTTCTGACACAATCGTTTTTTTAACTGATGGTGTGTAGGCGCGACGGACCATCAGTCAGCTTTATCGGTTAACCGATGAAAACGGTCCATCAGACCATTGTCATCGGATGGACCGACCGACCGAGCGACGTTCTTTGCACCCGTGTGTGTGAGCGCTTAGGCCAAAGTGGACGAGAGTGAGAAAGATGTCGTGTTTTAATTAGATCTATGGAGAATCTGGAGAGAGAAAATTAATGTGAGTTTACTTTGTCAGCAAATGGAAGCCATCCATTACAATGACAGGGATCATATAACACAATACACAGCGCTTGGGTTCCATATATTAGACAGGCGGGGAAATGAGGCCGAGCTGAGAAGATTTATATTTTAACCTTGGGATTAATCATGTGTGTGCACATAGGAATTAGTATTGTGTTTGCATATACATATACTATATCTTGTATATGTTTACAGGCAATGTGTATAATCAGCTATGTATGAAATGGCTATGCATGTTATATATATATATTCACATACATACAGTATAAGCATTGTAGTAAATACCAAGGTATGTTACTCATGTTTTTAAATTGCTTATACTGTATGTAGGTGAATATATATATATTATATAAAAAATCAGCCATTCTATAGAATGCATAGGAAATGTATGAAATGGTGAATTTCACACATTGCCTGTAATATCTATCTATCTATCTATCTATCTATCTATCTATCTATCTATCTATCTATCTATCTATCTATCTATCTATCTATCTATCTATCTATCTATTTATATATAGATATATATAGATAATGGGGGCAGATCCACAAAGATATTGCGCCGGCGTATCTCTTGATACGCCGCGTAATTTCAAATTTTGCGCGTCGTATCTTTGTTTTGTATCCTCAAAACAAGATACGGCGGCATCTCGGCTCGATCCGACAGGCGTACGTCTTAGTACGCCGTCGGATCTAAGCTGCAATTTTTCGGCGGCCACTAGGTGGCGTTTCCGTCGAATTCCGCGTCGAATATGCAAATTAGCTAGTTACGGCGATCCACGAACGTACGTCCGGCGGCGCATTTTTTTACGTCGTTTGCGTTCGGCTTTTTCCGGGGGATAGTTAAAGCTGCTGTTATGAGGCGTACTCAATGTTAAGTATGGCCGGCGTTCCCGCGTACAATTTTGAATTTTTTTACGTTGTTTGCGTAAGTCGTTCGCGAATAGGGATTTGCGTAGAATGACGTCACCGTCGTGAGCATTGGCTTGTTCCGGGTTAATTTCGAGCATGCGCACTGGGATACCCCCACGGACGGCGCAGTTCAAAAAAAAATGTTGTTTATGTCGGGTCACGACGTATTAACATAAAACACGCCCCCATACATCCATTTGAATTCCACGCCATTACGCCGCCAAAGATACACTACGTCGACGTAACTTACGGCGCAAATTCTTTGATGATTCGAAAAAAAAAGAATAAAGTTACGACGGCGTAGTGTATATATATATAGAGAGAGAAAGATATATATATAGATCTCTTTCTCTCTCTCTCTCTCTCTCTCTCTCTCTCTCTCTCTCTCTCTCTCTCTCTCTCTCTCTCTCTCTCTCTCTCTCTCTATAGATATATATATATAGAGAGAGAGATTACAGGCAATGTGTGGAATTCACCATTTCATACATTTCCTAAGCATTCCATAGAATGGCTGATTTTATACATTGCCTGTTACATGTTATACACACACATATCATAAACACACATACACAATTATTTTCAGCTTACAAAGATTGTCCCGGTAATTTTTGGTGAGGGGAAAGGTGGGGGTGGGTTGCGACACTGAAATATTCAGTGGAATGAAATGATGGGACATAGTAAATCGAGTTGAATGTGCCTTTCACTGAACAGTCACTGGGGGGTGACTCAATTACTGCCACTTGAAACACATATACCAGGAAGATTCCCCCGCTTCACAAATTTGCCCCTAAGTCCCGGAACGCACACTATCTGCATCTGGGGCCGCGCGGATCTTGCCAAATTTTACCATGCGGCCGTGTCCATGCAGTCGCTGTATATGCGTCCACCTCTGTACGCTGCCTGTACGCAGCTCGGGGCGGATGAAGGTGCAATAGCAAAAGCAGCTTGAAAACAGCATGGGGTCCAGCGCCCCTCTGAATCAACCCTAATGGTTATCTACTTATAACGGCAACCCAAAAATGATGTACTTATTAACCCTTAACTCTACCTGAATCCCTACACTTAACCAAATGTAATGGGTTAACCTCCCTGGCGGTATGATTCTTTCAGAAAAAAGGTGCTGAAAGCGGTACCATTATTTGCAAGGAAATTTGGCGTTTTATACTGTAGGCCTGTAATTTTTAGGAATAACTCACTTAAATCTGACCAAACAAGAGTCTAGTAGGCATCCCGGGTATGAATTTTTTTTAAAAACAAAATTATAAATTATAATATAATAAATAATTATAAATAATTATAACAAATAATAATATAATTATAATAAAAATTATTCAATAATGTAATCAACTCAAAATCACTGAAATTTGCTCTGTTGCAGAATTGTCGCTGTCATTACTTTTATTTTTTTTATGACGAATTTCCCCACAAATCGCTATCGCCCAATTCTGAAAGTGATTATAATTTATTATCGCTATTTTCTAGCTGATCAAAAACCATTTTTGACATAAAGGGACACTTTTGGTTGCTATGGACAATCTACAGTTTGCAGGCAGAAAAAAAGGTTTTTATTATATAAAAGTACATGTAGGACACTGGGAAGACCACTAGGGACAAGGGGGGGTGTATTTTTTACATACAGTACTGTAATCTATAAGATTACAGTATACTGTATGTAATGTGTTTGTTTACGTTTTTGAATTTGGCGCCGTTCTCTGCCCCCATGCGTCGTAACGTCGCAGGGAACGGAGATCGGCGGCACAGGAGGACGCTGTGTGAATCGAACGAGGACCCGCTCGCTCACACAGCGCGGTGACATCGCTGGATCCAGGGACAAGGTAAGTAAACAGTGCACGTGGATCCAGCGAGGCGAGCCCGAGTCTGACTCGGGGTTACCGATCGCAGCACAGAAATCTAACCCCTAGTCAGACACCGCCAGGGGGGTTAATACTAGTGGCGACAATACTATTGTGTTGAAAATGCTAATTTACAGTGTCTAAACTCTCTTTGTGTTCCAAAATGTGCCCAAAATTGTCTTGTCCTATTCACCCCCCCCCCCATAAATCAGTATAGGGTCATAATGGTAAAATGAAACTTAAAGGAGTTGTAAAGAAAAAATGTTTTTCACCTTAACCACTTAAGGACCTTGGGTGTTTTCCAGATTTGGCATTTACAAGACTAAAACATTTTTTTTTGCTAGAAAATTACTTAAAACCCCCAAACATTATATATTTTTTTCTAACACCCTAGAGAATAAAATGGCGGTCATTGCAATACTTTTTGTCACACCGTATTTGCGCAGCGGGCCTTACAAGCGCACTTTTTTTTAAAAAATTCACTTTTTTGAATTAAAAAATAAGACAACAATAAATTTGGCCCAATTTTTTTATATATTGTGAAAGATAATGTTACGCCGAGTAAAATGATACCCAACATTATTTTTTTCTCGTCGGGAGTCTCAATTTCCTCGCCGTGTTTCTCGTCGGGCTGGTTTACGGCGAGAAACGCGTTTGTGTGTATGCTTAGAAACGCACGCATGCTCAGAATAAAGTATGAGATGGGAGCGCACCTTCGGTAAAAGTAGCGTTCGTAATGGAGATAGCACATTCGTCACGCTGTAACAGACTGAAAAGCGCAAATCGTCTCTCACCAAACTTTTACTTAACATGCAGTAACATGAGATTAGTAAAAGCAGCCCCAAGGGTGGCGCAAGTGGAATCAAACTTCCCCTTTTTAGTGCCGTCGTACGTGTTGTACGTCACCGCGTTTGAGAACGACGAGATTTTGTCTTGACAAGGAACTCGTCGAGGAAACCGATGTTTCTTTTACGTCGAGATTCTCAGCCGTGTGTACGAGGCCTATGACTCGGCCCTGCCCCCTGGCACCTGCGTCATTGGATTTGATTGACAGAAGCGGTAGCCAATGGCTGCGCTGCTATCAATCGATCCAATCAAAGACGGGACAAGGAGAGAAGGATGGCGGGGACGGGCCCACCGAAATTCGGGGCTCAAGTAAGTAAAATGTGGGGGCCGGGGGCCGGACACTGCAAGGTATTTTTTTCACCTTAATGCATAGGATGCATTAAGGTGAAAAAAACACATAGGTTTACAACCCCTTTAAGCTTTTATGATAAAATACGGAAGCTGATTGGTTTCTATGCAGAGCTTCACCAGATATTGCACTCTCGTTTTAGTAAATAACCCCCAAAGTCATTTTTTGTCTGCATTTTAGTGCATTGGGAGGCCCAGAGAAGTCAATAATGCAAATAACATTCTAGGATATATCGACGACAGATATTACCAAGTAATAGTGAGTGGCTGTTAACCCCATCCACTCCAAATCCAAAAATTCTAAAATGTGTTGAAAAAGATTGTCGACTCACAAAGGAAATTCTTGTTGACAACAGACCTGCCTAACACTACAAAAAATGCACTTCTGTGCACGCACATAACCCTAAGTGGAAAATCCCTTAAAGTGCGGGATTACATTGAACTAAACTTTCACTAATTTCCCCCCCTCTCAGCTGCATACTTACCTCTGTTACAGAAGTGTAGCCTCTCCTAATGCCTAGCCTGTGCACATAGCCCCCATAGGCATGAATGGGCCACATATTGAGGCTCGGTAGATTATTATAGGGCAGGCTGTAGAGGAGGAGGTTGTGGTACGGAGATAGGTAAGTAAATCGGGTGGGAGTGAGTTACTGAAAGTTTAGTAAAAAGAACACCTGTCCTTTAACTACTTGCCGACCGCCCACCGTCGTTATACGTCATCACTTTGAAGATGGATATCTCGGTAACGGCAGCAGCTGCTGCCACAACCGAGATATTCATCTCTTCAGTGGGCGGTCCTGTCAGCGATAACGGCGGTCTCCGTGGCGGAATCGCCGATAGATCGCTGTTATCGGTGGCGGGAGAGGGCCTCCCCCCCTCCCGCCGCTCTCCCGCGCCCTCCGCCACTTACCGTAGCCGTCGGTAGCGGCGGAGGAGATCGGGACCGTTCGGCAGCTGTGTGGGGTTGCGAGTGAAGGAAAAATCTCCTTCACCTGTCCCCATAGCTCTGCTGGGCGGAAGTGACGTCAAATTTCCAATTTTTTTTTTTTTTTTTTGCATTTAAGCCTAAATATGAGATCTGAGGTCTTTTTGACCCCAGATCTCATATTTAAGAGGACCTGTCATGCTTTTTTCTATTACAAGGGATGTTTACATTCCTTGTAATAGAAATAAAAGTGATAATTTTTTTATTTTTTTATTTCAGTGTTAAAAATTGTAAAATAAATAAAAAGAAATACGAAAACCCCCCCAAATTTTTTTTTAAAGCGCCCCGTCCCGACGAGCTCGCGCGTAGAAGCGAACGTATACGCGAGTAGCGCCCGCATATAAAAACGGTGTTCAAACCACACACGTGAGGTATCGCCGCGATCGTTAGAGCAAGAGCAATAATTTTAGCCTTAGGCCTACTCTGTAACTCAAAAAATGCAACCTGTAGAATTTTTTAAACGTCGCCTATTGAGATTTTTAAGGGTAAAAGTTTGACGCCATGCCACGAGCGGGCGCAATTTTTAAGCGTGACATGTTGGGTATCATTTTACTCGGTGTAACATTATCTTTCACAATATATAAAAAAATTGGGCCAAATTTATTGTTGTCTTATTTTTTAATTTAAAAAAGTGTTTTTTTTCCAAAAAAAGTGCGCTTGTAAGACCGCTGCGCAAATACGGTGTGACAAAAAGTATTGCAATGACTGCCATTTTATTCTCTAGGGTGTTAGAAAAAAATATATATAATGTTTGGGGGTTTTAAGTAATTTTCTAGCAAAAAAAAATGTTTTAGTCTCGTAAACACCGACTCTGAAAAACAGGCCCGGGGCTAAAGTGGTTAATATGTGTGGCTTACAACCAAATTGCTGCATGTCCTATGTTTAGAAAAATACTTCACACAATAATACATGGGATTACATTGTGAGTGAAAATTCCCTATTTATTTTTACAGGTACTTATATAGAGCTGTCAGTCTATGCAGCGCTTTATATATTGTACATCAGTATACTGAAAATATTGTTTTATTTATTACAGGCACTTATATAGCGCTGCCAGCTTACACATCGCCTTACACATATATATTGTACATTCACATCAATATGCTGGAAATATAGTTTTATTTATTACAGGTATTTATATAGTGCCAACATTTTACGCAGCGCTTTACATATATAAACAAGTATTGTGGTGTGCAGGCTTACAAAAATGGTGCATGCATATTTTTTGGTGCATTGGGGAGCCCATTTAAATGAAAAGACTGTCTTTTCATTTAAAATCCAATGATGCAGGGGGCGGGGCCGAGTCCTGAGTTCGCCGGCGTGAGCGCCCCAAGGGAGAGCGGCTCTCCAACGGGGCACTCGAGAAGAGGAGGAGCCAGGAGCGCTGCTGAGGGATATCCAATACATTTTAGTCTACTAAAATCAAATAGGTTTAATTCAATTGTAATGCATTATTTAAACATTTCTACTAGAATTGCCAAACTTATTACGGTATATACTCCTGGAGTAAAAATCTATTAACATGTAGTGGGGATGGGGAAGTAAATGGGAGTGCTCAGGGCAGAGAACTGCTTTGGGGAGGCTGTTTTTTTACCCAGTGCTAAGCACTGCTACCTTGCTGGGGGGGGGGGAAACACTCAATGCGTGGTTTGCAGGACATTGTTCCAGAACTCCCAGGCAGCAGGCAGACAGAGGGAGCCTACATCTCTCAGCCAATACAGCTTGCCGATAGAGTCTGAGGGGTGGGGCTTTAACAGACAGGCGGAGCTCCGAGGAAAGCAGTTCAGGTGGGTAAACGTCCCCCTCCCCCTCACATTTTTGTTCCCTTTTCCCTTCATTGACGAAAAATTGGAATTGATTTCCATCATCGTTTTCATCAATTTATTTGATTCAGATTTGATTTTCGTTTTGTTTTCCTCACTAAAAACATGCCGCTGCCTAAAATAGTTTCATCTACGAAATTAACACTGCTATCTACCAGGAGTTTAATTCTAAAGCAATTGATTTTATAATCAGGGAATTCCTTTCTGAGAAGTAGAAGAGATAATAGAGGGAGGGCACCTTGGAGTTCAGTGGCCTTTAGTAAAGCAATCCATCTTGCAGTCTTGTATTGTTATATAGTCTACCGAGCTCTAATACTCGTACATTTTACAGCTCTTGGCGCAGAAGCCGTATAAATCCATAGACTGTACTGTACATATAAAAACACACATCCTGTATATTTCTGAAGCTTCATAGAGAACTTTGACCTGACCTGCCTGTTTCAAAGGTAGGAGATCTACAGTAACTTGTATGGATTTTACAGTAACTTGTATGGATTTTACAGTAACTTGTATGGACTCTACTTTACCTTGTATGGACTCTGCAGTAACTCGTATGGACTCTGCAGTAAATTGTATGGACTCTGCAGTAACTTGTATGGACTCTACAGTAACTCGTATGGACTCTGCAGTAACTTGTATGGACTCTGCAGTAACTTGTATGGACTCTGCAGTAACTTGTATGGACTCTGCAGTAAATTGTATGGACTCTGCAGTAACTTGTATGGACTCTGCAGTAACTTGTATGGACTCTGCAGTAACTTGTATGGACTCTACAGTAACTTGTATGGACTCTGCAGTAACTTGTATGGACTCTGCAGTAACTTGTATGGACTCTGCAGTAACTTGTAGGAGATCTATATTAACTTGTATGGACTCTGCAGTAACTCGTATGGACTCTGCAGTAACTTGTATGGACTCTGCAGTAACTTGTATGGACTCTGCAGTAACTTGTAGGAGATCTATATTAACTTGTATGGACTCTGCAGTAAATTGTATGGACTCTGCAGTAACTTGTATGGACTCTGCAGTAACTTGTATGGACTCTGCAGTAACTTGTATGGACTCTGCAGTAACTCGTATGGACTCTGCAGTAACTTGTATGGACTCTGCAGTAACTTGTATGGACTCTGCAGTAACTTGTAGGAGATCTATATTAACTTGTATGGACTCTGCAGTAACTCGTATGGACTCTGCAGTAACTTGTATGGACTCTGCAGTAACTTGTATGGACTCTGCAGTAACTTGTAGGAGATCTATATTAACTTGTATGGACTCTGCAGTAACTTGTATGGACTCTGCAGTAACTTGTAGGAGATCTATATTAACTTGTATGGACTCTGCAGTAACTTGTATGGACTCTGCAGTAACTTGTATGGACTCTGCAGTAACTTGTATGGACTCTACAGTAACTTGTAGGAGATCTATATTAACTTGTATGGACGCTACAGTAACTTGTATGGGCTCTACAGTAACTTGTAGGCGATATACAGTAACTTGTTTGGACTTTACAGTAACTTGTAGGAGATCTATAGTAACGTGTATGGACTCTGCAGTAACTTGTATGGACTCTACAGTAACTTGTAGGCAATATACAGTAACTTGTATGGACTTTACAGTAATTTGTAGGAGATCTATATTAACTTGTATGAATGATACAGTAACTTGTATGGGCTCTACAGTAACTTGTAGGCGATATACAGTAACTTGTATGGACTTTACAGTAACTTGTAGGAGATCTATAGTAACGTGTATGGACTCTTCAGTAACTTGTAGGAGAGCTGAAGTAACTTGCAGGAGAGCTACAGTAACTTGTATGGACTCTGCAGTACCTTGTATGAACTCTACAGTAACTTGTATGGATTATACAGTAACTTGTAGGAGATCTACAACTGCTTGTATGAGCTCTACAGTCACTTTAGGAGATCTACAGTAACGTTTATGGACTCTACAGTAACTTCTAGGAGAGCTGCATTAACTTGTATGGACTCTACAGTAACTTGTATGGACTCTACAGTAACTTGTAGATCTACAGTAACTTGTATGGACTCTGCAGTAAGGCTGCTTTCACACTGGGGCGCAGGCGGCTTCGGCGGTAAAGCAGCGCTTTACCGTAATTTTTGCGGAGGTATTCAGTCGCTAGCGGGGTGCTTTTAACCCCCGCTAGCTGCCGAAAAAGGGTTAAAACCACGCTTTGCTGGCGGTACGGCCGCGCTGCTCATTCCTTTCAACGGGCAAGAGCGGTGGAGGAGCGGTGTACACATCGCTCCTTCACCGCTCCAAAGATGCTGCTTGCAGGACATTTTTTAACGTCCTGCCAGTGCATTGCCTCATAAATCAAATCGTAAATCAAGTTTTTTTTTTGCAGATATTTTTAGGGGAAAAAATCGCCCAGCTCTAGGTCTAACTTGTATGGACTCTACAGTAACCACTACACAGAGCAGAAAAGTATAACACGTTTGTTGTTTTTAAACAACGAAAAAAAAACGAGATTTAGTATCACTTTAACATAAAGGGGGAGATTTACTAAAACTGGATCTGATGCAGCTGTTCATGGTAGCCAATCAGCTTTAAGTTTGAGCTTGTTTAATTAGGCTTGGACAATAAAACCTGGAACATGAGATGACACATATGGGGGTCTGAGAGAGCTGCACACCCTGTATTTGGTACTTGAAGAATAGAGGAACAGTTCCCCGTGTTTTTTTTTAGCAGCAAATAATTATTCAATATTAGATAAAATATAATGTTTTTAATGTGAAAAAGAGAAAAATAGCAAATGACACATGTACAAATGTTAAAATTTATAAGCTCTGGTAATTACAAAAAAGCGAATGCAAACGATGGTTTTGCAGGCAGATACGCATGTAGCATTGAATTTCAAGTCAAATCAATTTCAACGCAGTTTGATGCACGAAAAAGGCCCCAATGCATTTCGACATTTGGAATTCTAGGTCTTCCTCAGGGGGACATTATGACACTTCACATTTTTTTGTATCTTGTAATGATTATAATATATATGTATGGTACAATTACATTTTGCGTTATAACAAAAAACGTGCTAACATGTATTCAGTTTTGCATTAATTGCGTATTTAATCTTTCTGCCATGTGGAGTTCACTAGACCAGAGACTTTGTTAAAAAATAGTTCCGTATGGTCTCCCAAGGTCTGATGCTGGTCCGTGGTGGTTGAGCGCCTAACCCCATCCCAAGGGGAGGCAGGACCCACAAACCGCTGGGCTTGCAGAGTGTCACACTCCTGCAGGCCCCTTAGATAGACGAGAGGGGGGATGTACTGTAAACCCCAACACCTGAAAATTGTAGTTTTGATATAATTTAGTATAAGTTTTAGGTCACAGGCATTTATGATTATCACAGTGGGGGGGCATGAGAGGGTCCCTTTAATTGCGCTGCTGAATTATAGTTTACTATATTTAATATGCCTGGTTACTCTCTCCGGCGTGAGGACTGGTGGATCCATATCCAGTCCAAAACACCTTGTAGCCCAACCCCGGGCACCCAACATAAGTATCAATAACTCAATTCAATTTATATCAAACAAATTGGTAATTATGTATTATATATTATTTATTACGTATTTATTATATGTAGTTTGTGAGGGTTATGATGATTTATGAACATAATGGGATGAACAATAAAACCTGGATGCTGATTGGTTTCTATGCAGAGTACCACCATATTTTGCGCTCTCCACTTTTGGTAAATCTACCCTAAAGTGACATTATTCTCTATGAGAAAATCTTTTCACTGGAGTCAAATACAGCATAAAAGCCTGATAGGGTTCTTCTCACCCATCACGATTCTAAAACTAAAGGGAGGAAGTGCTGGTGGGGGTTGTGCTTCAACTTCAAACTTCCGTTTTGTGCGGCCTATCACTGGAAATGGTATTAGATCAAGTAAAAGTCACACAAGTCATACTATGAAAAAATATTATGCTAAATAATAACAGGCAAATTATGTAAAATGACAGAGGCCTCCCCCCTTGGTCTTGTGGCCTGTACCATGGCATAGACCACGTGACTTGCTGTCATCAGCTGGTTTCCTGGTCTTTTGTGGTGTCCTTTCTAGTGTGGTGAGCTACATACTAATAGGGAGCAGATCCACATTGGTAGATAAGTCTTGTACATGTATAGGAGTCCTGCGTCGCCCAATGTGTTCAGTTGTTTGTGTTGCCTGGCAATACGTTATCAGCAGCTCTACAGAGAAAAGCCACAAGGTGTCATAAGACCGAGAAAGAGAAGATGATGGCATCACCACAACCAGCCAGTGGAGACCCATAGTGGAATCTGTAGTGACCTCAACAATGGATGCTAAATGGCTGTATATATATAAAATGTATATTTTTTTTATTTTATTTACTGAAATGTTTCTGAAAAACCTTTTAAAATTAATAGGATCACTTGGTAATTTCCGCTTTAAATGGAATCTGTGAAGATAAAACAGGGCTACTGTTGCTGACTTTTTAACATGACCTTGTCAATCTGCAAAAAAAAATCCTAAATAATAACTCCCTACAATATAAAAGGTATTAGGGCTCCTCCACATGGGCCGCAGACTTTTCAGCAGTATGAAAAAAAATCTGCGGTGAAACCCTTTCAGTCCATAATTAAAGGGGAGTTCCAGCCAATATTTATGTTTATTAAAAGTCAGCAGCTACAAAAAGTGTAGCTGCTGGCTTTTAATAAACAGACACTTACCTGCTCCAGCGTTCCAGCGACGCGCCGGCCGGGGCTCCGCTCCTCTCCCCCCCTCCCCGGCCGGCGTCTTCATTGTCACTGTGGGCACCCGGCCGTGACAGCTTTTGGCTTCACGGCCGGGCACCCACTGCGCATGCGCGAGCGGCACTGCGCACGCGGCACGGCCTGGCGCTGCGCTGTTTGATTGGACAGGCGAACGCCTAGGACCTGTTACGTGTCCTAGGCGATCGCCTACAGGGAGGGGCTGCCAAAAGGCGATTAAGCTTAATCACCTTTGCAGCCCCTCGGTGGAAGGAGGAAGTGGGACAGGAAGTCCCCTTCTCCTGAAGCCCCCACTCCCCCCCAAAAAAAATTACATGCCAAATGTGGCATGTAAGGGGGTGAGGAGTGGGATAAGCGGAAGTTCCATTTTTGGGTGGAACTCCGCTTTAACAGCCAGTTTACTGGTGATCAGGAGGCGATAATGCCACCTCTTGCGCACATGTTTTTGTTTTTTTCCGGTGCCCAGGTGAATTTTTTTCTAGCCCAAATAGGGATTTCACATTAAACTGGGCAGGCTTTTTCAACCAAGGTGCCCAGGAACCCTGGGGTGCCTTCAGGTTTCTTCAGGGGTGCTTGGCAAAATTCCTATAAATATACCCAAAATTGTATACAAGCCAGCGAGTGGATCAAGCCTGCCTTTTAGTTACACAAAGCCGAAGGTTTTCATTGTGCTCCATTACAGAGAGATAATGACTTTTGGTATAGCTTTGTCCCCTGAACAAAAGTAAAGATCTACTAACGGCCAAAACTAAGGGACACTATTCTGTACTCCTACTCCTGGACCTCTCTGCCGCTTTCGATACGATTGACCACCCCCTTCTCCTCAAAAAACTCCACACCTTTGGTCTCCGTGACTGTACTCCTTGCTGGTTCTCTATCTACTTATCCAACCGCACCTTCAGCGTTACTTACAACTCTACTTCCTCCTCTCCTTTTCCTTTCTCTGTTGGGGTCCCCCAAGGTTCTGTTCTTGGACCTCTCCTATTTTCAATCTACACCTCCTCCCTGGGTCAGCTGATAGCCTCCCACAGCTTCCAATACCACCTTTACGCTGATGAAACTCAAATCTTTTTCTCTGCCCCTCAACTCGCCCCTTCATTCTCCTCACGTAACACTATTTTACTATCAGACATATCCGTTTGGATGTCCCACCACTTCCTCAAACTCAATCTATTAAAAACGGAACTTATCATTTTTCCTCCCCCACTTGCCTCTTCCCCTGATCTCTCTGTCAAAATTAATGGCACAACTATCAGCCCATCCCCACATGCCAAGGTTCTAGGAATAGTCCTGGACTCTGAACTCTCCTTTAAGCCCCACGTCCAATCACTGTCCTAATCTTGCTGCCTCAACCTCTGCAACATCTCCAAAATACGCCCCTTTCTAACCAATGACACCACAAAACTCTTAATTCACTCTCTGGTCATCTCTCGCCTCAATTACTGCAACTCCCTCCTCATTGGTTTACCTCGGCATACTCTATCCCCCCTTTAGTCCATCATGAATGCTGCTGCCAGACTCATCCACCTTACCAATCGCTCTGTGTCTGCTACTACTCTCTGTCAATCCCTTCACTGGCTTCTGCTCACCCAACAAATTAAATTCAAAATACTAACAACTATCTACAAAGCCATCCACAACTCTTCCCCCAGCTACATCACTGACCTAGTCTCTAAATACCAACCTAATCGTTCTCTTAGTTCTTATCAAGACCTCCTGCTCTCTAGCTCTCTAATCACCTGCTCCCATACACGTCTCCAGGACTTCCCCAGAGCCTCTCCAAGCCTATGGAACTCCTTACCCCAATCTGTCCGTCTTTCTCCTTCTCTATTAGCTTTTAGAGGATCCCCGAAAACCCTCCTCTTCAGAGAAGCCTATCCTACCCACACCTAACTGTATTTTCATTTTCTCCATCTGATCATCCCCCACAGCTACTGAGTGAGTAAGTGAGAAACTTATATAGCGCAACACATGCGAACTGAATCGCCTCTGGGCGCTTGGTATCCATTCCCTGGGCCCTCAGAAGAGATGGGTCTTGATCTTTCTCCTGAAGGCCAGGTGGTTTACCTCCAATCGGATGCTGGTTGGTAGAGCGTTCCATAGTCTGGGTCCTTGGACCACAAATCTTCGTTCTCCTTTGGACTTGTATCTGGCTTTGGGCATCTGGAGTAGATTTTGGTTGGTGGATCGCAGAATGCGATTGGTGTTGTGAGCTTTTAGTTTCTCGCATAGATAAAGGGGAGCATTTCCCAGAATACACTTGTGCGTTAGACAGAGAGCTTTGAAAGTGATTCTGTCTTTTACGGGCAACCAATGAAGGGATCTCAACGAAGGTGAAATTGATTCCCATGTTTTTTTCCCAGTCACGAGCGGACGTATTTTGAACGACTTGCAGACGAGTGATTTGGTATTTTGGGAGTCCAAGATAGAGGGCATTCGCATAGTCAAGTCTGGAGTTGATAAGTGTCCCCACCACGACTGCTATGTCTTTTTTTGGGATAAAGGGAGTGAGTCTGCGTAGAAGGCGCAGCAGATGGTGCGATCCGCTGACTACTGACCCTATTTGTGCATCCATTGTCATGTAGGTGTCGAAGATGACTCAGAGACTTTTGACTTTGGTGCTGGGGGTGATGGATTGACCCAGAATGGGCAGGGGCGTCCATGTTGTTGCGGGATGAATCTTCCGATTGGCCTGAAACAGGAGAAGTTCTGTTTTTGTTCCACTTGACCCTCCCTTCTAGACTGTAAGCTCTAACGAGCAGGGCCCTCTGATCTCTCCTGTATTGATTTGTATTGTAACTGTACTGTCTTTCCTGATGTAAACCGCTGCGCAAACTGTTGGCGCTATATAAATCCTGTATAATAATAAAGAAGTAACAACATATAGCTACATAGGCAGGGATATGAGACATAGACAAACCTACTAGAAAGAAAGGATTGTACGTACCTGTTTACATTGTTGCATTGATATCCTTTTTATTTGTTTGCTGCTGGTCTCTGCTGCCTTAAACTGACTTATTTCACCCTCAACAAGATAATATTAGTGTATAAAAAAATCCCTAAGAAAATCCCTTATATGAGAAATATGAATATCTGAAAACCCCAGCACTGTAGGCAGTTTATAACGGCAAACAGACTACTGTACTACTCTAAAAATATGTTCTTATTATGTCTGTAAGTTCCCACTTCCTAAGTTTAAAGCATTTCAACCCACACACCATCTTTTACTATGATGTTTTAAATATATGAACTGTAATTAAAGTATAAGGCAAGTCTACACTAAGACACTATATTGTCAAAAGTATTGGGACACGTGCCTTTACACGCATATAAACTTTAACCACTTAAGCCCCGGACCAAAATGCTGCCTAAAGACCCAAGGGGTTTTTACAGTTCGGGACTGCGTCGCTTTAACAGACAATTGCGCGGTCGTGCGACGTGGCTCCCAAACAAAATTGGCGTCTTTTTTTCCCCACAAATAGAGCTTTCTTTTGGTGGTATTTGATCACCTCTGCTGTTTTTATTTTTGCGCTATAAACAAAAATAGAGCGACAATTTTGAAAAAAATGCTATATTTTTTACTTTTTGCTATAATAAATATCCCCCAAAAACATATATAACATTTTTTTTTCCTCAGTTTAGGCCGATACGTATTCTTCTACCTATTTTTGGTAAAAAAAATCGCAATAATCGTTTATCGGTTGGTTTGCGCAAAATTTGTAGTGTTTACAAAATAGGGGATAGTTTTTTTTTTTTTTACTACTAATGGCGGCGATCAGCGATTTTTTTCGTGACTGTGACATTATGGCGGACACTTCGGACAATTTTGACACATTTTTGGGACAATTGTCATTTTCACAGCAAAAAATGCATTTAAATTGCATTCTTTATTGTGAAAATGACAGTTTGCAGTTTGGGAGTTAACCACAGGGGGCGCTGTAGGAGTTAGGGTTTACTTTGTGTGTGTTTACTAGTGTAGGGGGGTGTGGCTGTAGGAATGACGTCATCGATCGTGTCTTCCCTATAAAGGGAATGACGCGATCGATGCGCCGACACAGTGAAGCACGGGGAAGCCGTGTTTACACACGGCTCTCCCCGTTCTTCAGCTCTGGGGAGCGATCGCGACGGAGCGGCTATAAACGAATAGCCGCGCCGTCGTCCCGGATCGCTCCTGAAGCCACGGGGACCGCCGCATGTACGGGGGGGGTCCCGATCGGACCCCCGACCCACGTCAAGCAGGGCACGTATATATACGTACATGTGCCTGCCTGTGCCATTCTGCTGACGTATATGTACATGAGGCGGTCCTTAAGTGGTTAATGGCAACCAAGTCTTATAGGTAGATTCAGGTAGAGTTAGGCCGACTTATCAGTAGATAAGTCGACCTAACTCAGAATCTACGCCGACTTATGTTTAAGCGTATGCTCAAACAGACATACGCTTAAACATATCTAAGATAGGACGGCTTGCGCCGTCCTATCTTAGATTGCAATATTTTGGATGGCCGCTAGGTGGCGCTTCCATTGCGGTCGGGGTAGAATATGTAAATGAGTTGATACGCCGATTCACGAATGTACGCCCGGCCGCCGCAATCGATTAACGCCGTTTCCGTAAGGCATTAGCAGGCCTAAAGTTATTCCATCTATTTGGTGGAATAACAATGTTAAAGTATGGCCGCCGTTCCCGCCGCGAGATTCGAATTTTTTACGTCGTTTGCGTAAGTCGTCCGCGAATCGGGATTTACGTAGTTTACGTCCACGTCAAAATCACTAGGCCCGTGCGGCATACGTAGCCGCAATGCACACTGGGAAATGTAGGTGCCCGGCGCATGCGCAGTTAAAAAAAAACGTAAAAAACGTGAGGTCAAGCCTCATTACCATCAAACACGCCCCCCTCCAAGACATTTGAATTTGGCGCCCTTACGCCCGCCCGCTTTAGGCTACGCCGCCGTATATTAGCAGGCAAGTACATTGAGAATCATGTACTTGCCTAGCTAACTTACGGCGGCGTAGCCTAAACAGGCTAAGCTATGCCGCCGCAAGTTTAGGCACTTCTCTCTGAATCTACCTATTAGTCCGTAGGGTGCAATATTGAGTTGGCCCACCCTTTGCAGCTATAACAGCTTCAACTCTTCTGGGAAGGCCGTCCACAAGGTTTAGAAGTGTGTCTATGGGAATGTTTGACTATTCTTCCAGAAGCGCATTTGTGAGGTCAGGTACTGATGTAGATGAGAAGGTCTGGCTCGCAAGTCTCCGCTCTAATTTATCCCAAAGGTGTTCTATCGGGTTGAGGTCAGGACTATTTGTTTGTTTATTTTACTGCGTGGTGATAATTTAATATACAATTTAATTATTACTGGCAGAGCTTTGGCTTGGAATATTGATGAACTGATCACCCAGCTAATACAGTCCTGAAATAACTTTTGGCAACTCAATGCTTAAAGTGGAAGTAAACCCTTAAATTTGATAGTTACAAAAACAGTTAACATTCCCGGCATGCCGGAAATGCTAGCTGTCACATTTGTTTGTGCTCTCAACCAAACTGCCAAACCATCCAATGGCTGGTTTCATAATAGGTCACATGTACAGCATCATGGCATTTGCAGATTAAACAGTGGTCAAGATGGCCGCTTCCTTGGCTGAAAACGATAGGAGGGTTTACTTCCACTTTAAAGTGGAGTTCCACCCTGAAAAAAATCTTTCCACCAAAAAAAAAAAAAAAATGAAAATATATATTTTTTTTTACTTACCCTAAATAGCTGTTGCTATGCGGAAGTCCCGAATCTGCCTCTTCATCTTCCGCGGTGGATTCTCTTCCTCCTCCTACACTCGGTTTCTTCTTGTGAATGGGGCGCGCTGCATTCTGGGAACTGTGGGCCAGATTCACAGCCGAGATACTCCGGCGTATTTTCAAATTTCCCGCGTCGTATCTTTAGTTTGAATCCTCAAACCAAGATACGACGGCTTTTGGCTTCGATCCGACAGGTGTACGGCTTCGTACGCCTTCGGATCGTAGGTGTTATACTTTGGCGACCGCTGGGTGGAGTTTGCGTCGTTTTCCGCTTTGGGTATGCTAATTAGCTGTTTACGGCAATTCACGAAGGTACGCGCGGCCGTCGCATTCTCTTACGTCGTCGCTAGTCGGCTTTTCCCGGCGTATAGTTAAGGCTGCTATTTCTTGGCTTATATTTAGACTTGCCATGTTAGAGTATGGCCGTTTTTTTGCGTAAGTCGTCCGTAAATAGGAAAGGACGTAACACACGTCGCCGTTCAAAAAATCACGTCGGTGCAACGTCATTTCTCACAAAGCACGGCGGGAAATTTCAAAACGGAGCATGCGCAGTGCGTTCGGCGCGGGAACGCGGCTAATTTAAATGATCCACGCCCCATTTGAATTAGGCGGGCTTGCGCCGGACGGAATTATCCTACGCTGCCGCAAGTTTACAGGCAAGTGCTTTGTGAATCAAGCACTTGCCCGTAAAACTTGCGGCGGTGTAACGTAAATGCAATACGTTACGCCGCCGGAATTCTACCTGAATATGGTCCGCTGTTTTTTTTTTTTTTGCCGAGGAAACCGGTCGTGTGTACATTTTTCGATGAGAAAACTGTCGAGGAACTCGACGAGCCAAAAAGAGAGCATGTTCTCTTTTTCCTCGACGGGAATGGAGAAAATTGGCTTGTCGAGTTCCTCAACAGCCTAACAAGGAACTCGACGAGGAAAACGATGTGTTTCGCCCGTCGAGTTCCTCGGTCGTGTGTACGAGGCTTCAGACTTTAGCAAAAAAAAACAGGCAGTGCTTCTGCTCAGTTGCTAAATTCCAGTCGATTTCCCATCTTGACGTCATTCAGACTTCTTGTGCATCTGGACAAACAGGATTGGCGCAGTGTGATTGCCAGAAGCAGTAATTACAATTGGCATACAAAGTGTGAAGAAAACGTTGTCACGTGGATTCTCTATATGGACATTAAACATGTCTGCTTTTGTTCATCTCCATTACATGGTGAACAGTGAAATTTGTAGTTTACAGAAGAAAATAATATTGATTTATATCTAAAAAGAAATTGGTGTAAATTCCAAAAACAAATATATCTAAGAACAAACTCTTCATGTGTATATAAAAAAAACAACACAAAAGAAAATAAATAAGTGCTTAATCATTAGTAGCGCTATTAATGATTAAAGCGGAGTTCCACCCAAAAGTGTAACTTCCGCTTTAACCACTTCAGCCCTGGTCCATTTGGCTGCCTAATGACCGGGCTACGATTCGGCACTACATCGATTTAACTGACAATTGAGCGGTCGTGCGACGTGGCTCCGAACCAAAATTTACGTCTTTTTTTCACCACAAATAGAGATTTATTTTGGTGATATTTGCTCACCTCTGCAGCTTTTATTTTTTGTGCTATAAACAAAAAAATAGCGACAATTTTGAAAAAAAATAATATTTTTTTCCTTTTTGCTATAATAAATATCTCCAAAAAAATATAAAGACAATGGCCTGGATTCAGATACAATGGTGTATCTATCGGCGGGCGTAACGTATCTCAGATACGTTACGCCGCCGTAAATTAGGGCGCAAGTTCCGTATTCAGAAAGAACTTGCGCCCTAAGTTACGGCGGCGTAACGTATGTGGTCCGGCGTAAGCCCACCTAATTCAAATGTGGATGATGTGGGTGTGTTTTATCTAAATTAATTGTGACCCCACGTATTTGACGTTTTTTAGGAACGGCACATGCGCCGTTCGTGAAAGAATCCCAGTGCGCATGTGCTCGAAATTACGCCGCAAAATGTCAATGCTTTAGACGTGAACGTAACTTACGTACAGCCCTATTCGTGAACGACTTGCGCAAACGACGTAAAATTTTCAAAATTCGACGCGGGAACGACGTCCATACTTAACATAGCATACGCCTCATATAGCAGGGTTAACTTTACGCCGGAAAAAGCCTAACGTAAACGACGTAAAAAAAATGCGCCGGGCGGACGTACGTTTCTGAATTGGCGTATCTACCTAATTTGCATATTCCTTGTGTAAATCTACGGAAGCGCCACCTAGCGGCCAGCGTAAATATGTAGCCTAAGATACGACGGTATAAGACACTTACGCCGGGCGAATCTTAGGGAAATCTATGCGTAACTGATTCTATGAATCAGTCGCATAGATACGACCCCGCAACTCAGAGTTACGACGGCGTATCCGGAGATACGCTGTTGTAACTGCTCTCTGAATCCGGGCCAATTTGTTTTCCTCAGTTTAGGCCGATATGTATTCTTCTACATATTTTTGGTAAAAAAAACGCAATAAGCGTTTATTGATTGGTTTGCGCAAAAGTTATAGCGTCTACAAAATAGGGGATAGTTTTATGGCATTTTTTTTTAACTAGTAATGGCGGCAATCATCGATTTTTATCGTGACTGCAACATTATTGCGGACATATCGGACACTTATGACGCTATTTTTGGACCATTGTCATTTTTACAGCGATCAGTGCTATAAAAATGCACTGATTACTGTATAAATGTGACTGGCAGTGATGGGGTTAACCACTAGGGGGCTAGGAAGGGGTCAAGATGGTCCGACTTGCAGGGCGACTCGTGTGCGAAGAATCTTGTAGGAGAACCCAGCAAAAATGTAAAAAAAAATTAGCGTGAGGTCCCCCCCCCCCCAGGATGATACCCGACCCTTCGGTCTGGTATGGATCGTAAAAGGAATCCCCCACAGCAAAAAAACTAACAAAAAAAAAAACGGCTTGGGGGTTCCCCCACGATCCATACCAGACCCTGGGCGGTGGTTGTGGAGGTCTGCGGGCAGGGGGCTTATCGGAATCTGGAAGTCTCCTTTAACAAGGGGGTCCCCAGATCCCGCCCCCCCCCCCCCCATGTTAAGGAGTATGAGTTACATTGTACCCCTACTCATTCACCCCAAAAAAAATTATTCTGACAAGGGATGGCACAGGATCTTGTCTTAGATCTGTGTGTTGTCCCAGGCAGCCCATCCCTCCACACAGAAACACCCTGAGGGAACACATTTAACCCCTCCTTCACAGTTAGTAAACACTACCTAGGCACACCCTTTGATCGCCCCTGATGTTAACCCCTTCCCTGCCAGTGTCATTTGTACAATGTCAGTGCATATATTTAGCATTGATCACTATAATAATGTCACTGGTTCCCAAAAAAGTGTAGAATATTTCAGCTAGGTGTTCGATCTGTCCCCGCAATGTCACAGTCCCGCTAAAAATCGCTGACCACCATTACTAGTAAAAAAAATGCCATAACTCTTTCCCCTATTTTGTAGACGCTATAACTTTTGCGCAAACCAATCAATATGCGGTTATTGGGGGGGGGGGGGGGGGTTACCTGTCAGAAAAAAATTGTAGCGGAATACATATTGGCCTAAACTTATGAAGAAATTCGATTTTTTAAATGTTTTTATTGGTAATGTTTTATAGTAGAAAGTAAAATATATTTTTCTTTTTTTCCCCCCAAAATTCTCCTGATGCTAGCTCCCGCTGTTGTGTTAGCTTCACTGTCTGCCATTTCATATATAGCCATGGGGCGTGATATCATCCGGAGACCTGCCCCCTTGTGACATCACCGCCTGGGGCATGATGGGGCAATGTCTTGATAGGCAAGTAGCGTCATGTAACAACTGAGTATAAAAGAGAAGAGAGGCCCCTCTAAGTGTAGCAATACAGTTAGATTTAATGAGGGCACAACATTTAGCAACTCACATGGTTGATGATTACAACAGGCACATCTACCGTATTTTTCTGCGTATACCGCGCACTTTTTTGCCCTGAAAATCAGGGAAAATCGTGGGTGCGCGATATACGTTGATACCCGCTTCCCGCGCTGTTTGAACCACTGCACCGACATATACCGAGCGCAGTACACTCGGGTATAGTCGGGCAGGCTCGGCTCCTCTCGCGGTCACGTCCTGTGCGTCCTGTACGTCCTTTACGCGAGAGGAGCCGAGCCTGCCCGGCTATACCCTAGTGTATTTCGCTCGGTATATGTCGGCGTAGTGGTTCAAACACAGCGCGGGAAGCGGGATCAAGCGGGGAGGACACCACGATGGCCGCAGAAGGACGCCGGACCGGACGAGGCCGCCGATGGACGCGATGGACAATGGGCAAGACACCGACGTGGATGGACATTTTATGGTTACACAACCTATCACATTGCTATAACCTTTTTATATGGACTACAAACTGAAGGATTTATGAATAAAAGGTTGTGGAACGAATCATTTGAGTTTTCATTATTTCTTATGAGGAAATTTGCTTTGATATACAAGTGCTTTGGATTACAAGCATGCTTCCATAAAGAATTATGCTTGCAATTCAAGGTTTTACTGAATACTGGAAACCTACTGCCACATCCCAAATATTTGGAAAGAAAAACAAGAGAGTGCCCCTGGAACTTTATAGGCAGTGGTTGTGACCAGATAAGAGAGTATAGTAAAAGTACAAAATTGTATTTAAATACGAAAATAAACTAGCTAGATGTAGACATCAATAGCACACTAATTTTCTTGATTAAAATAAAAAAATGGTAGTCATTGGTATACAATACAGAACTGTAATCATAACACATGGTCGATCTCTAGGTGGGGGGCCAAGCCATGAACAATTATGAGGAAGATCCCAACATGTTTCGGAATATAATAAATTCCTTCTTCAGGGATCGATCAGAAATGACTGTATGTTCTGGTAGTAAAATAACAAAGTGTCAGCATAAACATACGTATGCTGACATATACATGAAGGGTGTGAATACGGTTCAGGAGGGAAGTATTTTCAATATAATACTAAGATCAAGAACACAGGTATATGACCTCAAACTACCAGGAGGATAGTTCAAAAATTCCTTCGAAAGTATCATTTTATTGGAAGAGTGGTTGATGCTTGGGGTGGACTTCCAGTAGAGAGAGGTAGTGAGTCGGTAACGTAAATGGATTCAAACATGCTTGGTAAAAACATAGATCTATACTCAAACAAAAAGGCTAAAAAAAGGGATGGACTCGACAAACCACTTGGCCTTTTTCTGCCATCACTCTTCTACATTTCTACTGTGTTTCCCCGAAAATAAGCCCGGGTCTTATATTCACTTTGGCAATTAAAAACACAGTAGGGTTTATTTTCAGGGTAGGGCTTGCCATTTAATGTGCTATCTTCTTGCCCCCTCCCTGCCTGGTAGGAATCCCCAGTGTGAAGTGAATCAAAAGTGGTTGTAAACTCCCAGACTACAGTAGAATAGAATGAAAAAGGTGTGTGTTTCTGTTCAATTGTGTCACATACCTTCTTACAGCGCCCATAGCCCACCAGAGCTCTCTCCCACGATCAGATCATTGCAGAGGGAGGGGGGCTGAGATCCCCCACTGACAAGCAGGAGAAGAAAAGGAGAAGAAGGAGAAGAAAAGATCAGCTGAGTGCCCCTCGGCGCATCCATACCTCGCCACGATCCAGCATTGCAGAGGGAAGGGGGCCGAGATCCCCCGCTGACAAGCAGGAGAAGAGGAGATCAGCTGAGGGTGCCTCGGTGCTTTCATAGCCCCGCGGCGATCAGAGAATTGCAGAGGGAGGGGGAATGAGATCCCCCGCTGACAGGAAGGGGAAAAGGAGGAGATCAGCAGAGCGCAGAGTGGCGCTGTATACCGAAGGTATTTGACTACAGATTTGATTACAGAAACACACACATTAGGGTTTATTTTGGGGGTAGGGCTTATATTGCAGCCCTCCTTAAAAATCGGAGTAGGTCCTTTTTTCTGGGTAGGTCTTACTTTCGGGGAAACACGGTATGTTATGATAAAAAGATACATTTTTCTAAATGGTTCCACGGTCTACTGGACTTTGCCCATCACACTTTGTATGTGAAGTATCAGGTATATGTAATAAGCCCAATGTTGTATGTGAAGTATCAGGTATATGTAATAAGCCCAATGTTGTATGTGAAGTATGGTATATGTAATGAGCCCAGTATTGTATGTGAGATATCAGGTATATGTAATGAGCCCAGTGTTGTATGTGGGATATCAGGTATATGTAATGAGCCCAGTGTTGTATGTGGGATATCAGGTATATGTAATGAGCCCAGTGTTGTATGTGGGATATCAGGTATATGTAATGAGCCCAGTGTTGTATGTGAAGTATCAGGTATATGTAATGAGCCCAGTGTTGTATGTGGGATATCAGGTATATGTAATGAGCCCAGTGTTGTATGTGAAGTATCAGGTATATGTAATGAGCCCAGTGTTGTATGTGGGATATCAGGTATATGTAATGAGCCCAGTGTTGTATGTGAAGTATCAGGTATATGTAATGAGCCCAGTGTTGTATGTGAAGTATCAGGTATATGTAATGAGCCCAGTGTTGTATGTGGGATATCAGGTATATGTAATGAGCCCAGTGTTGTATGTGAAGTATCAGATATATGTAATGAGCCCAGTGTTGTATGTGAAGTATCAGGTATATGTAATAAGCCCAATGTTGTATGTGAAGTATTAGGTATATGTAATGAGCCCAGTGTTGTATGTGGGATATCAGGTATATGTAATGAGCCCAGTGTTGTATGTGGGATATCAGGTATATGTAATGAGCCCAGTGTTGTATGTGGGATATCAGGTATATGTAATGAGCCCAGTGTTGTATGTGGGATATCAGGTATATGTAATAAGCCCAGTGTTGTATGTGGGATATCAGGTATATGTAATGAGCCCAGTGTTGTATGTGGGATATCAGGTATATGTAATGAGCCCAGTGTTGTATGTGGGATATCAGGTATATGTAATGAGCCCAATGTTGTATGTGAAGTATCAGGTATATGTAATAATCCCAATGTTGTATGTGAAGTATCAGGTATATGTAATGAGCCCAATGTTGTATGTGGGATATCAGGTATATGTAATGAGCCCAGTGTTGTATGTGGGATATCAGTTAAATGCAATGAGCCCAGTGTTGTATGTGGGATATCAGGTATATGTAATAAGCCCAGTGTTGTATGTGGGATATCAGGTATATGTAATGGGCCCAATGTTGTATGTGAAGTATGGTATATGTAATGAGCCCAGTGTTGTATGTGGGATATCAGGTATATGTAATGAGCCCAGTGTTGTATGTGGGATATCAGGTATATGTAATGGGCCCAATGTTGTATGTGGGATATCAGGTATATGTAATGAGCCCAGTGTTGTATGTGGGATATCAGGTATATGTAATGAGCCCAGTATTGTATGTGAGATATCAGGTATATGTAATGAGCCCAGTGTTGTATGTGGGATATCAGGTATATGTAATGAGCCCAGTGTTGTATGTGGGATATCAGGTATATGTAATGAGCCCAGTATTGTATGTGAGATATCAGGTATATGTAATGAGCCCAGTGTTGTATGTGGGATATCAGGTATATGTAATGAGCCCAGTGTTGTATGTGGGATATCAGGTATATGTAATGAGCCCAGTGTTGTATGTGGGATATCAGGTATATGTAATGAGCCCAGTGTTGTATGTGAAGTATCAGGTATATGTAATGAGCCCAATGTTGTATGTGAAGTATCAGGTATATGTAATGAGCCCAGTATTGTATGTGAGATATCAGGTATATGTAATGAGCCCAGTGCTGTATGTGGGATATCAGGTATATGTAATGAGCCCAGTGTTGTATGTGGGATATCAGGTATATGTAATGAGCCCAGTGTTGTATGTGGGATATCAGGTATATGTAATGAGCCCAGTGTTGTATGTGGGATATCAGGTATATGTAATGAGCCCAGTGTTGTATGTGGGATATCAGGTATATGTAATGAGCCCAGTGTTGTATGTGGGATATCAGGTATATGTAATGAGCCCAGTGTTGTATGTGGGATATCAGGTATATGTAATGAGCCCAGTGTTGTATGTGGGATATCAGGTATATGTAATGAGCCCAATGTTGTATGTGAAGTATGGTATATGTAATGAGCCCAGTGTTGTATGTGGGATATCAGGTATATGTAATGAGCCCAGTGTTGTATGTGGGATATCAGGTATATGTAATGAGCCCAGTGTTGTATGTGGGATATCAGGTATATGTAATGAGCCCAGTGTTGTATGTGGGATATCAGGTACGTGTAAGCCTTCAGAAGTTCCACACTCACCTTGACACCCCCCACACACCGCTCAGTTTCAGTCACTAAGAAATGACATGTACAGTATGTCTCCACCAATGCCTGTGATCTTCCCACTAAGAGAACATCGGTGTTTTACCCAACAACCACGGCTAGCTCATCTCATAAGTATAATATCACAGTAAGGCAGGTGGTTGGATGAGGTTTAAGGTGTAAGTTCTGGATTGACGTGTATTTTCTCTGTTCCGTGACTTAGCAACTCCTGTACCAGTATATTTAGTTTTCATTTAGAACAGCACGTTTTACTTTAATGCTGGATTACAGGCAGTTGGCTAAATACAAAGATAAATACGTATACAGTAAAACCTTGGTTTGAGAGCGTTTTGCAAGACAAGCACATTTTTTTATACATTTTGATTTGATATACAAGCGATGTCTTGATATACAAGTGTCATGTCACAACTGAGTATAAAAGAGAGCGATATGGTTACATTTAATGAAGGTACAACATTTAGCAAATTGTTGCTACACTTATGCCGCGTACACACGCTCGGAATTTTCGACAACAAATGTTCGATGTGAGCTTTTGGTCGGAATCTCCGACCGTGTGTAGGCCAAATCGGACATTTTCTGTTGGAATTTCCGACAACAAAAATTTGAGAGCTGGTTCTCAAATTTTCTGACAACAAAATCCATTCTCGTAAATTCCGAGTATGTGTAGACTATTCCGACGCACAAAATTCCAGGCATGCTCTGAATCAAGTACGAATCAAGTACGAGACGGAATCGCTCGGTCTGGTAAAACTAGCGTTCGTAATGGAGATGGCACATTCGTCACGCTGTAACGGACTGAAAAGCACAAGACTGAAAAGCGCAAATCGTCTCTCACCAAACTTCTACTAACACGACTGGTATTGAACTTCCCTTTAATAGTGCCGTCGTACGTGTTGTACGTGACCGCGTTCTTGGCGATTGGAATTTCTGACAACATTTGTGCGACAGTGTGTATGCAAGACAAGTTTGAGCCAACATCGTCGTAAAAAAAAATCCACGGTTTTGTTGTTGGAATGTCCGATCGTCTAGAGGCGCCTCTCTTCTCTTTTATACTCTGTAGCTCCTGCTGGATTTTGCGTCTAATCCCCTTGTGGAGGCTTCCATTTGCGGATGGACATTTTATGGTTACACAACCTATCACATTGCTATAATTAATATTTTTATATGGACTATAAACTGAAGGACTTGAATAAATGGTTGCGGAATAAATCATTTGAGTTTCTATTATTTCTTATGGCAAAATTTGCTTTGATATACAAGTGCTTTGGATTACAAGCATGCTTCCACACCAAATTCCGACCATCAAGGACGCGGTGACGTACAACACTACGACGAGCCGACAAAAATTAAGTTCAATGCTTCCGAGAATGCGTCAACTTGATTCCGAGCATGCGTAGGATCTTTCTCCATCGAAATTGCATACAGACGATAGGAATTTCCGACAAGAACTTTTTCCCGTCTGAAAATTTGAGCACCAGCTCTCAAATTTTTCTTGGCGGAAACTCCGACAGCAAAATTCCGATGGAGCCTACACACGGTCGGAATTTCCGACCAAAAGCTCACATCGGACTTTTCTTTGTCGGAACTTCCGATCGTGTGTACGTGGCAAAAGACCATGGGTATTTGTCTCCATTGATCTTGGCCTCCCAGCCCGTCCTGACAAAACCACCCCACAGAATAATACTATCACCATCATGCTTTGGGGTGATAAAAGTGTTGGATTGCCACCAAACATATTATTTTGCACAGAGGCTGTAAAGGGAAGTTTGACGTTCCCCTGACCATAGAACCATTTTCCCCTCCATATCTTTTGGCAAACTCAAAGTATGATTTGATTTCTTCCATAATTGCTCTTTTCTTGTCATATCTTCTATGAATCTTCTGTTTATTGTAACCAGGGCTGGACTTACCGTTGGGCTTGACTGGGCTCAATACAAATTTCGCACCATTAGTGGGCTGCAGCAACAACCAATTTTCGTGCGGCAAACAAATTTGAGAAATCCGACATGTTGGAAATTTTTGGAAAAACAAACGATTTTCTGATCAATGATGGGAGAATCGTGCGAGAAATGTAATAGAAAAAAAAATGTGCATGTGCAAGAAAAGAAAATTCCCGGAGAGAAACAAATATTTCCGGAGAGAGAAAAGAATATTCCCGGAGAGAAACGAATATTCCCGGCAACATGAAAGTTTGGTCGGCCGAATTTCGAAAATCAATGGTGGCATCTTTGGATCACAAAAAAAAAACAACGTTCTGATTTTGAAAAGAAAATTTGTTCGAAACTCGACCGTGTATGGCCTGCTTAACCACTTAAGCCCCGGACCTTTAGGCAGCTAAAGGCCCAGGCCAGGTTTTGCGATTCGGCACTGCATCGCTTTAACAGACAATTGCGCGGTCGTGCGACGTGGCTCCCAAACAAAATTGACGTCCTTTTTTCCCCACAAATAGAGCTTTCTTTTGGTGGTATTTGATCACCTCTGCGGTTTTTATTTTTTGCGCTATAAACAAAAATAGAGCGACAATTTTGAAAAAAATGCAATATTTTTTACTTTTTGCTAAAATAAATATCCCCCAAAAATATATAAAAAAACATTTTTTTTCCTCAGTTTAGGCCGATACGTATTCTTCTACATATTTTTGGTAAAAAAAATCGCAATAAGCGTTTATCGGTTGGTTTGCGCAAAATTTATAGCGTTTACAAAATAGGGGATAGTTTTATTGCATTTTTATAAAAAAAATTTTTTTACTACTTATGGCGGTGATCAGCGATTTTTTTCGTGACTGCGACATTATGGCGGACACTTGGGATAATTTTGACACATTTTTGGGACCATTGTCATTTTCACAGCAAAAAATGCATTTGAAATGCATTGTTTATTGTGAAAATGACAGTTGCAGTTTGGGAGTTAACCACAGGGGGCGCTGAAGGAGTTATGTTTCACCTAGTGTGTGTTTGCAACTGTAGGGGGGAGTGGCTGTAGGACTGACGTCATCGATCGAGTCTCCCTATAAAAGGGATCACTCGATCGATGCAGCTGCCACAGTGAAGCACGGGGAAGCCGTGTTGACATACAGCTCTCCCCGTTCTTCAGCTCCGAGGACGTGATGACCAAAAACGAGCTCCCCCCGTCGCGTAAGCTGCGTCACGATTGCCAAAAGGAGCCGAACGGCGGTGCGTAGGCGCAGTATAGCGCCGTCTTGCCGTTCGGCTCCTTTCGCCAATCGTGACGCAGCTTACGCGATGGGGGGAGCTCGTTTTTTGTCATCACGTCAATCAACAGCATGTTAGGAACGCCCACTCCCGCGGGACTCGCAACCCGGAAGCCACGGGTGAATAAGCTGTATCAAGGTATGTACAGCACAAAAATAAACATAATAGGCATAATTGTATTGTAATGTGGGGGGCCAATGTAATAATAGAAAGTCGTTTTTAGGGTGAACCTCCCCTTTAATGGTGTCCAATGAGCTGTTCAGGGCTTGGCCAATTATATTTTAGCACAGACCTTATTGGTTCTTCTCTAGGACTGTTTCCTGAACTTGTTTTAACAGCTCTTCCTGTTGCTCTTTGTTTATATACGAATTCAAACAAACTCCAGGACCTTCCCAAACAGGTTTATTTATTTTGAGAACATGTGACATTTTATTTGTCCTCAGATGGACTCCATTCAATGAATGATGTGACGTGGGAAAGCAGTTGGTTGCACCAGAACTTAGTTAAAGCGGAGGTCCCGCAAATTATTTTTTTTAAAAGCCAGCAGCTACAAATACTGCAGCTGCTGACTTTTAACCACTAAAGGACCGCCGCACGACGATATACGTCGACAGAATGGCACGGCTGGGCACAAGGGCGTACAAGTACGTCCCCTTTAAGAACCCGCCGCCGGCGCGCTCGCAAACCCGTCCGAAGCTCCGTGACCGCGCCCGCGGGACCCGATCGCCGCCAGTGTCCCGCGATCGGGTCACAGAAGCTGAAGAACGGGGAGAGGTGTGTGTAAACAAACTTTTGCCGTTCTTCTCTGTGGCTTGTCACTGATCGTCTGTTCCCTGTCATAGGGAACGACGATCAGTGACATCACACGTCCAGCCACGCCCCCCTACAGTAAGAAACACACATTAGGTCATACTTAACCCCTACAGCGCCCCCTAGTGGCTAACCCCTTCACTGCCATTGTCAGGCCTCGTACACACGACCGGTTTCCTCGGCAGAATCCAGCAAGAAACTTGGTGGGAGACTTTTTTTGCCGAGGAAACCGGTCGTGTGTACACTTTTCGTCGAGGAAACTGTCGAGGAACTCGTCGAGCCAAAAAGAGAGCAAGTTCTCTATTTTCTTGACGGGAATGGAGAAAATTGGTTCGTCGAGTTCCTCGACAAGCCTACCAAGAACTCAACGAGGAAAACGATGTGTTTCGCCCGCCGAGTTCCTTGGTCGTGTGTACGAGGCCTCATTTTCACAGTTATTTTTATAGCACTTTTCGCTGTGAAAATGACAATGGTCCCAAAAATTTGTCAAAAGTGTCCGATGTGTCCGCCATAATGTCGCAGTCATGAAAAAAATTGCCATTACTAGTAAAAAAAAAATTATTAATAAAACTATCCCCTATTTTGTAAACGCTATAACTTTTGTGCAAACCAATCAATAAACACTTATTGCGATTTTTCTTTTTACCAAAAATATGTAGAAGAATACGTATCGGCCTAAACTGAGGAAAAATATATTTTTTATAGATTTTTTGGGGGTATTTATTATAGCAAAAAGTAAAAAATATGTTTTTTTTTTTAAATTGTCGCTCTATTTTTGTTTATAGCGCAAAAAATGAAAACCGCAGAGGTGATCAAATACCACCAAAGAAAGCTCTATTTGTGGGGAAAAAAGGACGCCAATTTGGTATGGGAGCCAATTGTCAGTTAAAGCGTCGCAGTGCCGAATCGCAAAAAGGGGCCAGGTCCTTTACCTGCATGATGGCCTGGGTCTTAACCGGTTAATAAATGGACACTTACCTGTCCAGTGTGCTCACGATGAGGAAAGCCGAGCAATCGCTCGTCTCTTGGCTGCCCCCACCGCCATCCTCGGTGAGGGAATCAGGAAGTGAAGCATTGCAGCTTCACTGCCCTGTTCCCTACTGCACATGCGTGAGTAGTGCCGCGCGTCGTCACTGGTCCCGCTGTCTCCTGGGACCAGTGTGTTTCCCAGAAGACAGCGGGGGTGACGTGAAGGGGCGTGACTCACCCAGGTGCAAAGTGAGTGCAAATACCTGTATTAGACAGGTATATGCTCCCCCTTCCCCCCTGAAAGGTGCCAAATGTGACACCGGAGGGGGGGAGGGTTCCGAAAAGGGGAAGTTCACTTTTTGTGTCACTCCCACGCATGCGCGCGGGACCGGCCGATCCCCGCGGATGCGAGGAAATTCGGCATTAACCCCGAATGCGCCGTAGACACGGTGCCCGTTTTTGTGAAAATATTTTTTGTGAAAAAATTTGTGAACAATTTTAGGGTCACTAAAGGAATTTTTTAGTTTTTTTTGCTAAAATGACTGTTTACAGGGTATAGAGACATAATAGTTAACTGATTCCTTTTAAAAATGATTAAAAATAGATAAAAACCAATAATATAATGTACCTGCAGTTTAGTTTCGTTTTTGCTGTTGTTTCCTGGTTCTCTGATGTACAGAGACAAAGAGCCAATAGAGGGCAGTGATGCTTTGTAAAACGAAACTGGATTGGTGCTAACACACAGTAATCACACCTCCTTGATTAGTCATCACAGTGAGAAATCTCCCAGTACTGTGGTGATCAGGAAACAGACAACCAGGAAGTGTCCAGAACAGAGAGGAATTACAGCAACATCAAAGCAAAAACTAACAATGAGGACATGAAACCAGGACTGCAATAAGGTAAAGGAAGCTATTTAGCTAAAAAAAAAAAAAATCCTTTAGTGACCCTGTGTAGGCTAAGGAGATATTTCTTGCACCTACAGGTAAGCCTTAAAGCAGAGGTTCACCCTCAAAATGAACTTTCCAGCATCCTTAAAGCGGAAGTAAACCCATCAATTTAAAGCAGTTACATTCCTGGCATGCCGGAATTGCTAACTGTCACATTGGTTGTGCTCTCAACCAAACTGTCAAACCATCCAATGGCTGGTGTCATAACTGATCACATGTGCAGCATCATGGCAGTTGAAGATTAAACAGAGGCCAAGACGTGCCTTAGCAGCCGTCAATCAACTCCTCTTCGCTTAGAAACGCCCATTCCCCGCAGGATTCCCCGCTCGGAGCCAGAAAATAAGGGCTCATATAATGATAAGTACAAGTAAAAAAAAAAAAAAAAACAGCATACTGCAGATGTTAGCAGTATGCTACAGCTAATGTCAAAAAGTGGATTTTTGGGTGAACCTCCGCTTTAATCTAGGCTTACCTGCCTGTAGGTGCAAGTTGTGTGGTTGGCTTTACAACCACTCTAAAGTGGATGAAAACCCAATTCATGAAATCTGAGCTGGGCACATAAAGCTGCAGTGTTTTGTTATCTCTCTTAAAAGAGCTGTAGCTCTCTCCTGACCCCTTCCTCTGTTATCAGCCTGATAACTCCTGACAAATTCTCTGACACATCAGATAAAAGCAGCCTGAAATTTCTGTCAGGAGAGGTTTCTAAAATTGGTTAGCAGGGAGCAGGCCCTATTACAAAACACCTCTGTAGCCCCGTACACACGACCAGTTTCATCGGCAGAATTCAGCTTCCGACCAAGTTTCTGGCTGAATTCTGCCGAGAAACCGGGCCGTGTGTACAATTTCGCCGAGGAAGCCGACGAGGAGCTCGACGAGGAAATAGAGAACATGTTCTCTATTTCCTCGTTGTTCTATGGGAGCTCTCGGCCCGCCGAGCTCCTCGGCGGCTTCAGGGCTGAACTGGCCGAGGAACTCGATGTGTTTGGCACGTCGAGTTCCTCGGCCGTGTGTACGGGGCCTGAGAGTCTCTGCCTATGACGAGAGGGGGTGTGTGCCTTTCCTCCAATCAGCAATGTTAGCTATCTTGGCTGTATGCCCAGACATCACACTCTGTGTTAAATAGGAAGAGAAAATCTCCTAACACAATGTGAACTTTCTAAACACAGTGCCGGCCCAAGACATTGTGCTGCCTGGGACCAAGAATAAAATGCTGCCCTCCCCAGAAAAAAAATCACGCCAACCAAAAGGCCCCCACATTCTTTATTTTATATCATGATAACTACAGGGGACCCGTCATGGCTCTATACATGTATAAAGAAGTATAAAGAGGACCTGTCATTGCTCTATACATGTATACGAGTATAAAGAGGACCTGTCATGGCTCTATACATGTATATAGAGGACCTGTCATTACTCTTTACATGTAAAGGAATATCAAGAGGACCTGTCATGGCTCTATAAATGTATATAGGACTATAAAGAGTACTTGACATGGCTCTATACATGTATAAAGGAGTATAACGAGGGCCTGTCATGGCTCTATACATGTATATAGAGGACCTGTCATGGCTCTATACATGTATATAGAGGACCTGTCATTACTCTTTACATGTAAAGGAATATAAAGAGGACCTGCCATGGCTCTATAAATGTATATAGGAGTATAAAGAGGACCTGTCATGGCTCTATACATGTATAAAGGAGTATAACGAGGGCCTGTCATGACTCTATACATGTATAAAGAGGGCCTGTCATGGCTCTGTACATGCATATAGGCGTATAAAAGGACCTGCCATGGCTCTATACATGTATCTAGGAGTATAAAGGGATCTGTGAATTGCCGGCAGCCACAATGTCTTTTGCGCAAACTAATCAATGTACGCTAATTGTGTTTTTTTTTGTACCAAAAATATGTAGAAGAATACATATTGGCCTAAACTGAAGAAAATTGTTTATTTTTCTAAATTTTGGGGATATTTATTATAGCAAAAAGTAAAAAAATATATAGATTTATAGCACAAAAAATAAAAAATGCAGAGGTGATCAAATATCACCAAAAGAAAGCTCTATTTGTGGGGAAAAAAGGACATCAATTTTATTTGGGTAGCGGAACGGGCTGGTGGGCATCAGTATGCTGCCCCCCTAAAAGTGCTGCCTGGTACCCATGGTACCACCCGGTCCCATCATAGGGCCGGCCCTGTCTAAACAGTATATAAATGTGAAGACAGCAGATATACATATAACACCTATGTAGGGAGATTTGGTTCTTCCCTGTGTATTATCTGAGGCTGTTCACTTCACTGGGTGTAAGAGGGGTTTACATCCAATTTAATATTTTTAAAAAGTGATAACTACCTTTTATATGTGCGTTATGCAGATAGCACTGTTTAAAACTGTGAATGAAGAGAAATTGGTACATGTGTGCTGTCACCTGGACAGAGAGGGTTATTTATTAATCCCAGATAATGCCGCTATTCGCACTTATATACAGAAGCTCGCCTTGACCTGATATTAGAGCCATTTACTATCGCTGGTTAATGAATAACGCAGACTGCTTTCATGTTCAATGTGCTTGCTTTAGGAATCCTGTTTCAGTTCCTCTTATTCACATTTTTAGTTAATTTATTATCCTTATAAGCCCTGGTGTACATTGGTACGTTTTGACATGCGATTTGACATGTCAAATTAAGTCCGGTGTCTTGTCAAGCTAGTTCCCCTATAGATATGTTTCCCTGCTTGACTGCGCAGGCCCAGACGAAGCCCACGGAAATCTCCGAACCTGATCAGCTGTACACGGCGCATGCGCGGCATCCAGGCTCATTCCTTACCATCCCCGTGGACTTAGTGGATGTTAAAAAAAGAGCCAGGAGGCCGAGTGAGCGCAGCAAGCCGTCTGAGCGAAGCGAGGACGTGAGGCCGCCTGGTCACTTACAGCGGATTCCACGTCATCCTGGACCTGTTACTACAGCTGATCAGGTTCAGTGATTTCCGCCGGCTCGGATGGCGCCTGCGCAGTCAAGGGGGGAACCATATCGATAGGAGGAACCATATCGTCAGATCACCGGCAGCGCTCTTCTTCTTAGTGCATGTAAAAAAAAAACAATTGTTGAGCCAGGCACCAATGAATGTTCCCCTACGGCAGTGTTTCTCAATTCCAGTCCTCAGGCCCCCCCAACAGGTCAGGTTTTCAGGATTTCCCTCAGATGAAAAGGCTGTGGTGATTACTAAGGCAGTGAAACTGATCAAATCACCTGTGCAAAATAATGGAAATCATGAAAACCTGACCTGTTGGGGGGGCCTGAGGACTGGAATTGAGAAACACTGCCCTACGGTGATCAAATGAGAAAGACCGCAAATTAATATGGTCAGCCAACGCCTCTAAACATTCCTCCACAGCGCACTCCCCACAGGGCCTTTTGGTCGTTCGCATAGAAGTCCTCTTTGTATGTGCTTTAAGCGGGAAAACATAGCATAAAACCAATTTATAAATGTAGGAAACCATAGAACAGAAAAACATGGCAACAGCACTAAATGATATCCTTATTCTCCAAACATAATCCATATACATCCACTAATTAACCTCCCTGGCGGTATGATTATGTCAGATTTTTGGTGCTGAAAGCGGTACAATTATTTTGCATGGAAATTTGGCATTTATATATTAGGCCTGTAATTCTTAGGAATAACTCACTTAAATCTGTCCAAACAAGAGTCTAGTAGACATCCAGGGTATGATAAAGTTTGAAACACGAAATCATTAGTTATAATGTAATAAATAACTATAAATAATTATAACAAGTAATAATATAATTATAATAAAAATTATTCAATAATGTAATCAAATCAAAATGAAATTTGCTCAGTTGCAGAATTGTTGCTGTCAGGGGGCCAGATTCAAAAAGGAGATACGACGGCGTATCTCCGGATACGCCGTCGTATCTCTGAGTGTGCGTGGTCGTAACTATGCGACTGATTCATAGAATCAGTTACGCATAGATTTCCCTAAGATTCGACCGGCGTAAGTGTCTTACACCGTCGTATCTTAGGCTGCATATTTACGCTGGCCGCTAGGTGGCGCTTCCGTATATTTACGCGAGGAATATGCAAATGAGCTAGATACGCCGATTCAGAAACGTACGTCCGGCCGGCACATTTTTTTCTATCGTTTACGTTAGGCTTTTTCCGGCGTAAAGTTACCCCTGCTATATGAGGCTTAGCCAATGTTAAGTATGGACGTCGTTCCCGCGTCGAGTTTTTAAAAGCATACACACGGCCAGGTTTCCCGACCAAAGCTATCATGGCAGTTTTCCTGTCGGGAAACCCGGCCGTGTGTAGAGGAAAAAAGTTACCGAGCAGGTTCTCGGTTTTCCCCTCGGGTTTCCCGGCGGTAAAAAGTCTGCCGGGAAACCCGTACGTGTGTACGAGGCTTGACCTGTGTGTATACATTTTCATACTGAGATGTAGGTACAGTAATAGTTCTAGTAGAACGTTGCGTCGTGTCTTCCTGCTGTCTGCTATTTACGGGACGCGTAGGCCTGGCTGCCTAAGTAAAATAGTAGCGCCGGGAAAGTTTAGACTTTAGAGCAACAAACTTTTTGAATGACAGTCTGCTCAGGCAGAGATGTTAGAAGTGTTGTTTTAAATTTTCTAACCACAGGAAGACACATTGAAGCATAATGGCTCCGCTCAGCTACCTATCTCCGAGTTCTGTATCTTCTGCCTATAATGTGTGGTTGGCCGTGTTAGACCGATCTGACTTTCCTATCTGATGTGTAGTATATGTTAAACAATACCTATAATGACACCTCAATGTATAATGTGTCAATATGTGTAAGCAAAGCAGCGCATGTAAAAAATAATTAATCACATAAACAATTTAACTGAATAAACAGATGAAGTGATTGCCACCTTATATGTGAAAACAATTATCAGTGCAAAATCAATAATAGACTGCACAAAAACACTGAATAAAAGTCTATGAGTCCGTGAATATGATGAATCCAAACGAAACTGTGATTAGTACGTGATCATATCACAAAAGAAATCTTCTAATATTCTTCCACCACACCCAAGTGTTGAAAGTGAATCCACCACCCTTATAGACTGCGCACTCACCGCAACAATTTGCCTCACACTCTCGTGTTTTGGCAAAAGCGTTTTAGGTAGGATCCCAAGAATCAAACAGGTAGGTATCCGTTTCCAGGCAGTGCAATCCAGGGCGGTTTTCACATGGATAAAGGAAAAGAGGTGCACAATAGTGTAATATTGTAAAACAACTTTAACCACTTCCATACCAGGTACTTACGCAGCTTCCCGCCCAAGCCAATTTTCAGCTTTCAGCACTGTCGCACTTTGAATGGCAATTGCGTGGTCATGCTACACTGTACCCAAACAAAATTGGCGTCCTTTTTTCCCCACAAATAGAGCTTTCTTTTGGTGGTATTTGATCACCTCTGCGATTTTTTTTTTTTGCGCAACAACTAAAAAAAGGCTGAAAATTTGGAAAAAAAAATACGTTTTTATTTTTGTCTGTTAATTTTTTTGTAAATAAGTTTTCTCTTTCAATTACGGGCACTGATATGGCGGCACTAATGGGCACCGATTAGATGGCACTGATGGACATCGATGAGGTAGTACTGACGGGCACAGATGAGGTGGCACTGATTGGCGGCGCTGGTATGCGACACTGATGGGCACACATAGGCGGCACTGATGGGCACACATAGGCGGCACTGATGGGCACACATAGGTGGCACTGATGGGCACACATAGGCGGCACTGATGGGCACACATAGGCGGCACTGATGGGCACTCATGAGCGGCACTGGGCACTCATAGGCGGCACAGATGGGCACTCATGGGCGGCACTGATGGATACTTATGGGTGGCACAGATGGGCACTGTTAGGTGGGCACTGGGCATGGATGGGCACTGTGGGGTGGCACTGATGGACACTGGGGTGGCGCTGATGGACACTGGGGTGGCGATGATGGACACTGGGGTGGCGCTGATGGACACTGGGGTGGCAGCACTGATTGTTGCCAGTCAGTGCCCATTTCATGCCCCACGGGCGCGCGCGGCATGAAATCCTGCAGGACATTCTAGAACATCCTGTCAGGATTTCATAACCACTTCCCGGACGTAAATCGGCCATAGGCCGGGCGGGAAGTGGTTAATAACACTTCTATAGCAAATCTTCCAAAATAACCACTCACAAACAAACTTGAAAATCAGGCAGTGAATAAATCCAAACGTAAGCCAAGGTGATGGACAAAAAAACTTCTCCAAATATGACAGTGGTCACGGCGGACCATAGAGCAGCCCAAATACGTACTCACAGCCCTTATGGTGTAATGGAGTAAGATGTTAAAGATGAGGTGCCTGTCCTGGCTAAAAACGTCCCATAAGCAAACCAATTCAGGGTAGACTTGTAGAAGTGACTTAGTTGCCAATTTCCGACATGTTTCGTTGTATAGACTTAATCATGGAAGTGGCTGCCAAGTCACAAATGATTGTTTAAATATGCTTACTTGTTAATTAATTAGATACACGTGTGTCCATCCTGCATCCGTTTCCCGGAAGTGCTGCTTCAGCCCACATTAGTATTCCGCTATGTGTATGCGTCCATCTAGCCGTGTACATCCCTGGATGTATTAATCACACGGCGTCACATGACCGCCCGGCGTGCATCCAGCTATGTTACCCCCAGCCAATGAATAGAGCGCCGCCGCGTTCCACGCCAGGCGTCACATGACCGGCCGGCGTGCACCTGGCAAAGATGTCCCCAGCTAATGGGAAGCTGTAATGCGTTCCACACCAGCATCCAGGGATGTACACGGCTAGATGGACGCATACACATAGCGGAATACTAATGTGGGCTGAAGCAGCACTTCCGGGAAACGGATGCAGGATGGACACACGTGTATCTAATTAATTAACAAGTAAGCATATTTAAACAATCATTTGTGACTTGGCAGCCACTTCCATGATTAAGTCTATACAACGAAACATGTCGGAAATTGGCAACTAAGTCACTTCTACAAGTCTACCCTGAATTGGTTTGCTTATGGGACGTTTTTAGCCAGGACAGGCACCTCATCTTTAACATCTTACTCCATTACACCATAAGGGCTGTGAGTACGTATTTGGGCTGCTCTATGGTCCGCCGTGACCACTGTCACATTTGGAGAAGTTTTTTTGTCCATCACCTTGGCTTACGTTTGGATTTATTCACTGCCTGATTTTCAAGTTTGTTTGTGAGTGGTTATTTTGGAAGATTTGCTATAGAAGTGTTATTAAAGTTGTTTTACAATATTACACTATTGTGCACCTCTTTTCCTTTATCCATGTGAAAACCGCCCTGGATTGCACTGCCTGGAAACGGATACCTACCTGTTTGATTCTTGGGATCCTACCTAAAACGCTTTTGCCAAAACACGAGAGTGTGAGGCAAATTGTTGCGGTGAGTGCGCAGTCTATAAGGGTGGTGGATTCACTTTCAACACTTGGGTGTGGTGGAAGAATATTAGAAGATTTCTTTTGTGATATGATCACGTACTAATCACAGTTTCGTTTGGATTCATCATATTCACGGACTCATAGACTTTTATTCAGTGTTTTTGTGCAGTCTATTATTGATTTTGCACTGATAATTGTTTTCACATATAAGGTGGCAATCACTTCATCTGTTTATTCAGTTAAATTGTTTATGTGATTAATTATTTTTTACATGCGCTGCTTTGCTTACACATATTGACACATTATACATTGAGGTGTCATTATAGGTATTGTTTGTCACATTTATATTTTCGTTAAGAGCAGCAGCTATAGTTCACTATTATTTTACATTTCTTTGTTTATCTCCAGTTGAGCGCAGTGGGGGTGGTACATAGAGGGCCTTGTTTTTTACCACCATTTTTTTCAAGTATATGTTATACGTCTTCAGATTCAGATGGTTTCATTTCCAAAGGAAAAAATAAAATAATATTAATAAATCAAGGCTGAATCATGATCCTCGGCCAAGGCATGGGCTTCTACCACAATCTGAAACAAATAGAAGAGAAACAACCCAATGCTTTTGCTATGTGCGAGCAAACAGGATAATGACACATATTGAAATTCAATTTCACTGGCATCTGTGTGGTCAGGAGCGGCGCTGTGCCCTTGGCAGAGAACCCGCATAGCCGTTCCAACTCATAGAAGATATGCCGTGATGGTTTGATCAAGGGCTCTCAAATTCTAATGAATATTGTCTCCATAAAGGGATCCTGTGATGACATATAGTGAATAGATTTAACCCCTTTGCGGCAGAAGCCCTGTACACGCGGCCGGGATTCCCGACGGGAAAACTGCGGGGAGAGCTTTGGCAGGGAATCCCGGCCGTGTGTACAGGGCTTATGCCCCCTCGGCACTGCCTTGCAGTGTTTTCAATTGGCAAGTGTAGTAAATCTGGCAAACAAAAAAAAACGCCAGGAATTCCGGCGGGAAAATAGAGAGCAGGTTCTCTATTTTCCCCACTTGGATTTCCGGCGAGGGAGCATACACATGCCTGTTTTCACGGCAAAAAGCTCTCCCAGCAGTTTTATTGCCGGGAGTACGAGGCTTTAGGGTAAAACTAATTTTAAAGCGATACTAAAGCCTTGTTTTTTTTTTAATAACAAACATGCTCTGTGCAGTGGTCCCATGCCAGCGCTCCTGGCTCATCCCTCCCGCCAGGTGCACCCACCGCAAGCAGCTTGATGTGGAGACACCCTAGCAGGTGCACTCCCAAGCCATTGCTCTGTGTGTCCATGTAGTAAGTAGATATTAATATACATGTTTTCAAGCCCGGAATGCATGAAGGTAACAAACCTTGTGTCTTTACAACCACTTTAATGCCTAAACACAATTTTGCAACTTTGACATGTGTTAGTAAAACCGTACATACCGTGTTTCCCTGAAAATAAGACCTACCTCGAAAATAAGCCCTAGCGTCATTTTCCAGGAGGGCTGCAATATAAGCCCTACCCTGAAAATAAGCCCTAGTTTAACCACTTCCATACCGGGTACTTATACACCTTCCTGCCCAGACCAATTTTTAGCTTTCAGCGCTGTTGCACTTTGAATGACAATTGCGCGGTCATGCTACACTGTACCCAAGCTCCCACAAATAGAGCTTTCTTTTGGTGGTATTTGATCACCTCTGGGATTTTTATTTTCTGCAAAAAAAAAAAAAAATGACCGAAAATTTAGAAAAAAAACATTTTTGGCACTGATGGTACTGCACTGATGGGCACTCATAAGGTGGCACTGATGGGCACCGATGAGGTGGCACTGATGTGGTGGCATTGATGGGCACTAATATGCGGCACGGATAGGCGGCACGGATAGGCAGCATGGATTGGCACGGATAGGTGGCACAGATGGGCACGGATGGGCACGGATAGGCAGCATGGATGGGCACTGATAGGCGGCATGGATGGTCACTGATAGGTGGCACGGATGGGCATAGATGGGCACTGATAGGTGGCACTAACTTATGTGTTGTACTAATGGATGCCAATCCGTGCCAAACAATGCCTGCCAATCAGTGATGTCCATTGTGGGCACTGATTGGCATCCATTGCGGGCACTGATTGGCATCCATTTTTTGTGTCATTGTCATCCCTGGTGGTCTAGGGTGGCATACCTGTGTTTTTTTTTCATCCCTGTGGGCATCCCTGGTGGTCCAGTGGGCAACCATGGTGGTCCAGTAGGCATCCTCAGGGGGGCTGTGCTGTTAAAAAGCGATCAGCACAACCCCCCCCCCCCCCTGTCACAGGAGCAGCCGATTGGCTCTCCTCTACTCGCGTCTGACAGACGTGAGTGAGGAAAAGACCCCGCTCTCTGTGCTGGGAGCGCGCCATGAGGTGTGCTTCCAGCACAAAGGTAGATACGCAAATATGTGGCCCCACAGGAAAAAAAAAACAGTCCAGTGGGGACGCACATTTGCGTACGCTCAGGTCCAAGCTTTGAGGGGTTACAACAGGCAGTGAGAAGGCGGAATAAAGGGAGGTTTTCCAGTGGAGACACCTGGTTTGGTGACAACTGTCTAAGTCCTTGTGTTGATGAGCTTTTGCTTCTGACTTTTGCAGGTTAGAAGTTGGTCAGTTTCAGGTCAAATGCACCTGCCAATGAATTCTGAATGATCTCAGATGCATCTCAAATGCAAGTCATGAACTCACAGCCAAAGCCTGTCATTGTGGTACCTAATGCCCTGTACACACGATCGGTTCGTCTGATGAAAACGGACCGTTTTCATCGGACAAACCGATCGTGTGTGGGCCCCATTCGTTTTTTTCCCATCGGTTAAACAAAAATAGAACCTGTTTTAAATTTTTTGTATGGTTAAAAAAACGATAGAAAAAATCGTCTGTGGGGAAATCCATCGGTCAATAATCCACGCATGCTCAGAATCAAGTCGACGCATGCTCGGAAGCATCGAACTTCATTTTTCTCTGCACGTCTTTGTGTTTTACGTCACCGAGTTCTGACACGATCGGATTTTTAACCGATGGTGTGTAGGCACGTCAGCTTCATCGGATATCTGATGAAAAAATCCATCGGTTCGTTTTCATCAGACGAATCGATCGTGTGTACAGGGCATTACTGATTTTTCTTCTCTTTGAAGACATTACCTCTTAACAGGTGAAACTCAAAAAATTAGAATATCGTGCAAAAGTTCATTTATTTCACTAATACAACTTAAAAGGTGAAACTAATATATGAGAGAGACTCATTACCGTATTTATCGGCGTATACCGCGCACTTTTTTGCCCTGAAAATCAGGGCAAAATTGTGGGTGCGCGGTATACGCCGATACCCGCTTTTCCTCGCCGAGTTTTGAATACTGCACCAGTACACTCGGGTATAGTCGGGCAGTCTCGGCACCTTCCGCGCTGACGTACTGGACGTACAGGACGTGAGCGCGAGTGTTGCCGAGCCTGCCCGACAATACACGAGTGTACTGCGCTCTGTATATGTCGGCGCAGTATTCAAACTCGGCGCGGGAAATGAGCGGGGTGGACGCGAGGACGCCGCAGATGGACGCCGGACCCGACGAAGAGGACACCCGAAGCCCGCAGACGGACGCCGGACCCGACTAAGAGGACACCCGAAGCCCGCAGACGGACGCCGGACCCGACAAAGAGGACACCCGAAGCCGCAGAAGGACGCCGGACCCGACGAAGAGGACACCCGAAGCCGCAGACGGACGCCGGACCCGACGAGGCCGCCGATGGACGCCGCGCAAGACACCAAAACTGTAAGTACAAAATAAACTTTTTTTCCACAGGATTGTGAGCCACTTTAGGGGTGCGCTGTATACGCGGGAGCGCGTTATACCGCGATAAATACGTTACATGCAAAGCAAGATAGTTCAAGCCGTGATTTGTCATAATTGTGATGATTATGGCTTACAGCTCATGAAAACCCCAAATCCACAATCTCAGAAAATTTGAATATTACATGCAATCAATAAAAGAAGGATTGTACATAGAACAATATCGGACCTCTGAAAAGTAGAAGCATGCATATGTACTCAGTACTTGGTTTGGGCCCCTCAATGCGGCGTGGCATGGAAGCCATCAGCCTGTGGCACTGCTGAGGTGTTATGGAAGACCAGGATGCTTCAATAGCGGCCTTCAGCTCTTCTGCATTGTTGGGTCTCATGTCTCTCATCTTTCTCTTGGCAATGCCCCACAGATTCTCTATGGGGTTCAGGTCAGGCAAGTTTGCTGGCCAATCAAGCACAGTAATCCCACGGTCATTGAACCAGGTTTTGATGCTTTTGGCAGCGTGGGTAGGTGCCAAGTCCTGATGGAAAATGAAGTCGGCATCCCCATAGAGCTCGTCTGTGGAAGGAAACATGAAGTGCTCCAAAATCTCCTGGTAGACGGCTGCATTGATCCTGGACTTAATGAAGCACAGTGGACCAACCCCAGCAGATGACACGGCTCCCCAAATCATGGACTGTGGAAACTTCACACTGGACGTCAAGCATCTTGCAGTGTGTGCCTCTCCATTCTTCCTCCATACTCCGGCTTCTTGGTTTCCAAATGAGATGCAAATTATGACAAATCACAGCTTGAACTATCTTGCTTTGCATGTAATGAGTCTATCTCATATATTAGTTTCACCTTTTAAGTTGCATTAGTGAAATAAATGGACTTTTGCACGATATTCTAATTTTTTGAGTTTCACCTGTATTTCCTGTTGTGTCTCTGGAATAAAAGCAAAGGAACACCGGTAAAAAAAACATTGAATTTTCTAAAACACAACGACGTGCTGAAAAAAATGAAGTTCAATGCTTCCAAGCATGCGTCGACTTGATTCTGAGCATGCGTGGATTTTTAGCCGATGGACGTGCCTACAAACAATCGTTTTTTTTTCTATCGGTTAGGTATCCATCGGTTAAATTTAAAACAAGTTGGCTTTTTTTTAACCTATGGATAAATAACCGATGGGGCCCACACACGATCGGTTTGGTCCGATGAAAACGGTCCATCAGACCGTTCTCATCGGTTTCACCGATCGTGTGTACACGGCAATACTGTATACAATATGTAATTCAACTGAGTATTTAGCCATTAGTCCTGAGTCCCATTCAAAGAGACCCCGTTGCCAGACTAATAATATCAACAGAAATCTTCCAATGGGATTATATGCAACCTTAACCACCTCCATACCGGGCCTATCTTGGCACTTCTCTCCTACATGCAAAAATCATCATTTCTCTTATCGTCCATGGACGGACACAGCTCCTTAAATCTTGACAAGTGGGTTATGTTCCCTGTTTACAGGAGAGGACTAGGCAGAAACATGTTAAATAGTTAAATACATGTTACATTAACAGAGTTGAACAGCCCCGCCCAGGGGGCGGTCCCTCCAGACATAACCCTCCTCACTGCAGCTTGCAGCCTCAGTTTCGTTCTGCCTAGCAAAGGAGAAGGACGTATGGCTCCCTTTGGGCCCAGCGCCCTGAGGAGAAATTTTATTTTATTTTACTTTACTTTTTCTTGAAGAATCTTCTTTCAACTGTTGGCTGAGAGACAGGCTGGATATTATAGATCCTTGTAGTCTACTCAGTCCGACCAGCAAGCGTGGGCACACCTTTGCAAAGAGGCTTGGTCTGCCACGCCATACCTCATGACTCCTGAGGTGGCCGGTGAGCTTTGCTCCGAGGTCCACATATGACTGAGCTGTGGTGTTGTCTCAATCACAGTGGACCGGGCCGACAGCTACCTCCATTGCGGTTGTAGTTCTGTCAGGAATGCGTCAGCGAGTCCTCGCTCGGACGGGTAAGTACAGTCCCTCCTGCTTCGGTGGGTTGGTACGGCTGGGCATTCCTGGGGTTCGGGGGTCCCTTCCCCTTACTTCCCTGCTCCTTTCCCTTGCTGCATTGCTAACATTGCCGCTGTCAGGGGGGAGGGGGCCTTCCTGAGGGGACTGTGTTATCTGGCCTGTGTTTTTTTTTTTTTTTTTGTTGTATTGGGCTTTCCTGTGAGGTAAAAAGCCCTGTGATGAGCACAGATGTTTATGATTATACTTCAGCAGACGCTGACTGATTGGTGACACCTGTAACGGTTTTGCTTTTTATGCTGTATCTGTGTCTTATCCTTAAATAAAACAGCCCTATGAGGCTTTTCCTGTTTAAACACAGGTCCCTGCAAAAGTTACCTCACGGTTCTTTTCCTCACAGGCAGCGCTGGGCAGTCTCCTCCTGAGGGAGTCCCCTGGTTACCCCTGGTCAGCGCAGCAAGTGGGTGAGAGGCCCTGAATAGGGCTCTAGGAGCTTTTGTCTATTTGTATGGACAGGTGTGCATATTATAATACACACTATATGTAAATATTGGAGTCAGTATCTGGGTCCTTCCCCACATGCTGGTGGTGGCAGCAGGTGTTAGCACCTGTGATTCCCACAGAGTTTTTATTGTAGTCCTGGACACAGTTTGTGCCAGGGTGGGGGTGGACTGCGGGCGGGCGGTAAAAGAGTGCCCCCTTCCCCCGTTATCCCCTGGGGAATGCTCTGTTATGGAGCCATGGACTAGGTACCTAGTTGAAAAAAAAAAAAAAAAAAAAAAAAAAAAAAAGGCAGAATAAGGCATTTATGGGTGCGCTTTTTACTGCTGCAAGGGACTCTCCTAAGCTGCATAGTGCAGCTGGGTTTCCGCCAAGGGCTCGGTCTTTTTTGGATCACACAAATCAGACCGCTGTGTAGGTTTTTTCCTTCTGTGCCCTTCTTTGATAATTTCTGAGATGCGGAATGAGAAAAGCCACTGAGGGCTTTTGTAGTCCCTCACCGCCGGGCGGGAACCCCTACTTGTATGGATCTGACTGATAGAAGATCCGAAGTACTGACCCGTTCCATGTTTACCATGCTGGGGTCTGGCTTGCGGCCTATTGTGGCCACTACACTGGGGTCTCAGTGGTCGCTGGCGCTATTTTTTTTTTTGGGAGATTTTTCAATTACATTGAAAACTCCCATTGGCGCCCATTTTGTCGTAGCCACGCTATGGCGCAGCTTACATTGTGCTGGCCTTTTTCCTGTGGCCGCGTTCTGAACGCTCGGCGGCCATCTTGGAGTAGTCCTGACCCCTAGTGCTGTATACAACTCACAGAGTGAGCATTTTGCACCAGACAGTGGAGGAGCACCGACTCTCTCCTGAGGTTATTAGCCTAGCGGACCAGCTGGTCCAGGGCCTCATATAGGTCTGTGATGCTTCATTGAATGCTGCGCCCTTGTTATCCAGGGCGTCTGTTTCAGAATGGTTTTATGCACACGGTGGTGTAGTGCTTAACTCCATTACTTGGCAGCAAAAGAGTCATTGGTTCGAATCTCCAATCTGCCTGGAGCTTGCATTGTCGCTCCCTGTGTCTGTGTGGGTTTCCTCCGGGTACTCCGGTTTCCTCCAAAGACATGTGTGCATACACCTACATAATATACATACACACTATGTGTGTGTATTATTTAGGGGCAACCCTCCCAGGCCGTCAAAGGCCCAGCTGGGGGACTAATCTGTCCCTGGGTGCATAAGCCGATCACGCCGGCACCCAAATCCTGCCAATGTATATAGCCTTCCCTCCCTGTCTCTAGGTGGGAGGGGCGGCTTGCAGGTTCACAATTCAGTGAAACCTCCCTGCTCTCCGACTAGTGGGTCTGCGAGGTGGTCTCTTCGGAGTACTAGATAGGGTTTCCTCCTATCCACAGAACAAAGTTCTGTCCTTGTGTCTTCCCCTCCCGGCACGTCGGTCTGCCTTGGGCAGTGTGGGATTTGCTAAGCTACAAGGTAATTTTACCTTTCCTGCAGGACGAGAGTTTTGGGGTTTTCTATGGGCCTCAGGCCCTAAATACCTTTGTGAACGTCGGGTAGTTCCGCATGGAATCCATTTGTTCGGTGGTAGCTGCGCTTCATCCGGGGGATGTCCTGACGTCCTCGGACATCAGGGACGCATACATGCATGTCCCGTTTTGCACATGTCACAGTGTTTTTTTCTGTGCTTCGTGATGAGAGAAGGGTCTCTGTCAGCCTGTGGCCCTCCCTTTTGATCTGGCGTCAGCACCATGGGTTTTCAGCTAGGAGCTCGCACTTATTTGAATTTTGTTGGGTCAGCGAGGCTTTGCCTCATTGGCTACTTTGACGACTTTCTTCTGAGAGCAGCTTCTGTCTCCGACCTAGTGGATGGGTTATTCCCATTCAGACCCTCCGAAGATTCGGGTGGATGTTAGACGTTTAGGCCAGAAAGTGTAGCTCAGTGGCAGCAAGCCTGCCCTACATGTGTGCGACCCAGGGTTCAAATTATGGGCATGCTAGGTTCCGACTCAGCGTTGGAGTATCTAGTGTTGATCCAGACTCCTCAGTGGCAAAGGTCCTTCTTCCCCTGGAGAAATTGCAGACTCTTCAGTCTGCGGAGAAGGTATTGGCATCACGCAATCGGTCTTCTCTCCGGGCGCCTGCTGGTTCAGGGTCTGTGGGTAGCCTCCTTCAAGGTGGTACTGTATGCCCAGTTCCACACCCTGGTTTTCCAGTGGAACTACTGTCCAGGTGGTAAAAATCTCTTGTCTCTGAAATCATTAGATTCCTGTGCGCCACCTAGTCAGAGTCTCTCTGAGTTGGTGACAGAGATTCCCGACTCTTCGGTCCGGGAAGTTGTTCCTTCCTTCCAGTGGTCGGTGTTTACGACGAATGCCAGCTCACGGGTTGTGAACCTGGAGGTTCACAAAACTGGGGGGTCCAGTCGGCCCTGAGTCGCTGGACTTGCGTGGACCTATGACCACACCTCCTTGAATGTGTCTGGTCTCGGTAGCTACCCAGGGTCGGGCCTGGCTAGTGCCTGGTGGAAGACCGCCTGGGAATACCAGGTGCTGTCTACTGTTCATTGTCCTACTATTTTAGGCGATCAGGCTATGCTTCTCCTTGTGGTCGACCAATCTGGTTTCAGCCGGACAACGCCACGGCCGTGGCTTCAGTCTACCATCAGGTATGCCGGCAGGCAGACTACTGGAGTCGCCAGATGCTGGACCAGGGCGACTGGTCTTTGTGCTTTGGGGTGTTTCGGCTCCCTTGCAGGAGGTGAGCCTCACATGGCATGGATCTCCTGGCAGCTTGTCTCCGCCGCAAGGGTGTCAGTTAGTGGCCAGGTCTAGTGATCTTGTACAGACGCGTCAGTCGCGCTGGTGGCCCTGTGTTGTCTGTATCGGTGATTTTTTGCCATTCCTCCATGGTAGTTGCTTCCTCGGCCGCTCCACAGAGTGGATGCTGAGGAGATCCCGATGATTCTAATCGCTCCAGATTAATCTCGGCGTCCTTGGTACGCTGATATCGGGCGCCTGGTAGCGGAGGCACCCTGGCGATTGCCAGGGCAGGAGGTTCCTGTCTCAAGGTCCCATACTTCCTCCTGTTGTACAGTCACTGACTTGCTTAACATGGTTATTGGAAGCCAGACTTTAGGTGACCAGGGTCTGTCTGACTCGGTCATCTCAACAGGGCACCGTAGTCTTCTTCCGGAGGATCTACCGTCGCACCTCTCTTGGTGCGAAGGGATGGAGTGACGTCCACGGGCGTACTTTCAATGTCCAGGGTCCTGCTGTTTTTAAAGCTTGGATTGGATCTAAAAATTGCTTAAAGCACCGTTTGGGGGCAGATTTCAGCCTTGGCTGTGTTTTTAGTGGCCTTTTTGCGGCCCGTTCCCTGGTGGGTCCCCTTTTTTTGTGTGCAAGGGGTTTGTCATATACTTTCCCCTCTTGGCCCATCTCTTCCCCCATGAGTTTTGACTCTGGTGCTCTCGGTTCTTCAGGAACCTTCCTTTTGGAAACATCAGAGAGATTTTCTCTTGACACTATCTCAGAAGGTGGCCCCTTTAGTGGCCTTTACCTCTGTTAGAGGGGTTTCTGAGTTGGCGGTCTTGTCTTGCAAGCCGCCATGCTTGATCCCCCATAAGGATTAGGTGATGGTGCGCCCGCGACCTTCCCTTCTTCCGAAGGAGGTTTCGGCCTTTCATACTTTAGGCGTGGTACGCGCTTTGCGGGTATACCAGCCTACTACGGCTCCATTTCGGAGCTTCTGACTCTCTTTTGTGTCGGTGTCTGGTCCACAAAAGGGCCTGGCGGTCTCGTCGACCACCATTTCTCGGTGGATCGGGCAGGCCGTCATACAGGCCTATGCTCCTAAGGGCGGGCCCCCCTTTTCCGGTCACGGCACTTTCGACCAGGGCAATTGGTGCTTCCTGGGTTTTTTTTTTTTTTTTTTTTTTTCCCCGACATCATGCGTCGGTCTCACAGGTGTGCGAGGCGGCGATTTGCTCGTCCGTTCACGCTTTTTCCAGAATTTACATGGTTGCTGTGAGTGCATCTTATGATGTTTTTTTCAGCCGCTAGTTTTTGCCGGCGGCTGTTTAAAGTTGCACCTCCTCCGTTGAGGAGCTCTGCTTGTTTTGGGGTGAAGTTAAAATTGTTTTTACTGATATATTTCCCACCCCTCGTTTTTTGACACTGCTTGGGGACGTCCCACTTGTCAAGATTTAAGGAGCTGTGTCCGTCCATGGACGATAAGAGAAAATAGGATTTTTTGTACTCACCGTAAAATCCTTTTCTCTGAAGTCCATGGACGGACACAGCTCCCACCCCTCCTTTTTAGGTTTGTACTGCTTGTTACGAACTGAGGCTGCAAGCTGCAGTGAGGAGGGTTATGTCTGGAGGGACCGCCCCCTGGGCGGGGCTGTTCAACTCTGTTAATGTAACATGTATTTAACTATTTAACATGTTTCTGCCTAGTCCTCTCCTGTAAACAGGGAACATAACCCACTTGTCAAGATTTAAGGAGCTGTGTCCGTCCATGGACTTCAGAGAAAAGGATTTTACGGTGAGTACAAAAAATCCTATTTTTTTTTGCTAGAAAATTACTCAGAACCCCCAAACAATATATATGCTTTTTTAGCAGACACCGTATGGAATAAAATGGCGGTCATTGCAACTTTTTATCTCGCACGGTATTTGCGCAATAATTTTTCAAACGCCTTTTTTGGGGGAAAAAAACGGTTTCATGAATTAAAAAATAACAAAACAGTAAAGTTAGCCCAATTTATTTGTATAATGTGAAAGATAAAGTTACGCCGAGTAAATAGATACCTAACATGTCACACTTTAAAATTGCACACACTCATGGCGCCAAACTTCAGTACTTAAAAATCTCCATAGGCATTGCTTATTTTTTTTTTACAGGTTACCAGTTTAGAGTTACAGAGGAGATCTTGTGGTAGAATTGTTGCTGGCGCTCTAACGCACACGGCAATACCTCACATGTGTAGTTTAAACGTTGTTTACATATGTGGGCGGGACTTACGTGTGTGTTCGCTTCTGAACGCGAGCTACTGGGTATAGGGGCGTTTAAAAAAATGTTTTTTATTATTTTATTTTTTATTTTACTTATTTTATTTTTACACTTTTTTTTTATATTTTTTGATCACTTTTGTAAACATCCCTTGTAATAGGAATGGTTTGTGTCAGGTATTCTTTATGGATAGATGCGGGGTCAATAAGACCCCACATCTCTCCTCCAGGCTGGAGGAGAGATGTTCACGGATCTCATGCTTTCAGCTGCGATTGCGGCTTTGTTTACATTCCGGTACCCGGGCGTGACGTCATAACATTGCGCCCCGGGCCGCCGACAGTCATAGAGATGACTGGTGACCATCTGGTCACCAGTCATCTCTATGCCTCTCATCCGGCGCCGGCAGATCGTTTCTCCGGGTCTCCGATTGCACGGGAGAGCCCGGAGAAGCACTGGATGGCGGCGGGAGGGGGGGTGTCCCCTCCCGCCGCCTATAAGAATGATCAAGCGGTGGAACTCCCCCTATGATCATTCTTATGGTGCACAGAATCGTTTTACTTAATTTATTTTATTTTTACACTTTTTTTTTTATATTTTTTGATCACTTTTATTCCTATTACAAGGAATGTAAACATCCCTTGTAATAGGAATGGTTTGTGTCAGGTATTCTTTATGGATAGATGCGGGGTCAATAAGACCCCACATCTCTCCTCCAGGCTGGAGGAGAGATGTTCACGGATCTCATGCTTTCAGCTGCGATTGCGGCTTTGTTTACATTCCGGTACCCGAGCGTGACGTCATAACATCGCGCCCCGGGCCGCCGACAGTCATAGAGATGACTGGTGACCATCTGGTCACCAGTCATCTCTATGCCTCTCATTCGGCGCTGGCAGATCGTTTCTCCGATTGCACGGGAGAGCCCGGAGAAGCACTGGATGGCGGCGGGAGGGGGGGGATGTCCTCTCCCGCCGCCTATAAGAATGATCAAGCGGCGGAACTCCCCCTATGATCGTTCTTATGGTGCACAGAATCGTCGGCTGAAGAGATGGATATCTGAATGATGCCTGTAGCTGCAGGCATCTTTCAGATATCCCCACTGAATCATATGACGTCCTTGGGTGGGAAGTGGTTAATATACACCTTGCTAGTACCGGGTTTGACACCCTTCACAACTGCCTTCTACATGGAATAGATTCAACAAGGTGTTGGAAACATTCTTCAGAGATTTTAGTCCATAGTGACATGATAGCATCACACAGTTGCTGCAGATTTTTCGGCTGCACATCCATGATGCAAATCTCCTATTCCACCACATCCCAAAGGTGCTCTATTGGATGAGATCTGGTGACTGTGGAGGGCATTGGAGTACAGGGACCTCATTGTCACGTTCAAGAAAGCAGTGGTGAGATGATTGGATCTTTGTGACATGGCGCATTATCCTGCTTGAAGGAGCCATCAGAAGATGGGGACACTGTAGTCATAAAGGGATGGACATGGTCAGCAACAATACTCAGGTAGGCCGCGGTGTTTAACCACTTGCCGACCGCCGCACGCCGATGTACGTCAACAGAATGGCACGAGCATTGGCGAACATTGGCGTACAGGTACGTCCCTTTAAAACATTTTTTATCTCCCTCGTATCTTACCTGCTGATTTGTTCAAAATGAACCACCCAGTTGGATCATTTACCCTTCGTGGTGCATCCCGATTGCTTTTTTGTACTTTTTTTCCACCTCAGACTCAACCACAGCAAGAGACTTGCTCATGATTTTATTCATAATTCCGTCTCCACTTTTTGGTTTTGCATCATTTGTGGTATTTTTTGTACTTATAGCCATATCTTTACTATTGTTTAATTTTTTACATGTTACTAGTGGTGCACTGAAATGAAAATTTCAATACCATAACTGAAAATTCAGTATGCACTTGGTCAAAACCAAAAACGAAATTGATGTTTTTTTTTTTAAAAGATATATTTTTATAAATAATTATATTTTATTTTACTTTTTAATTAATATCATGAATTTAAATGAATATGAATTTATTGTGGGCCATTATCGGCACCTTTTCGAAGCGGTGTTAAAAATTCTGAATTTTTGGTGCACATTTGGCAAACTGCACTAAAAACATACCTCCCTATTGAAATGCATTGATAATGCAGCAAGAGCGCCTGTGGTGCATTTTTGATGCATTTTTTGAGTCACATGACCTATGAAAAACACACCATACGCAAGGTAAAATCTTTTTCTGGACAGTTTGATCTGCATGTTATGTGGAAGAAAAATAAATAAATGCATGTGGAATATAAAATCCTATTATTATAATAAATTACGTACAGTTATCAGAGTACAAGATTGTGTCTATTAAATTAAAACTTTCATGGGAATTACATGTACAGACATTTGATGTTGCCATAGAGCAATCAATAGAGCTCTGAGAGGTTCAATCTAAAGAGTCAGGAAAACAAAGTGAGATAAATTCCTACATAAGCACGAGAAAAGTGCTTGTAAACCCCACTTTTTGACTTTTACCTACAGGTAAGCCTATAATAAGGCTTACCTGTAGGTATAAAGAATATCTCCTAAACCTGTACGGTTTAGGAGATATTCCCCTCGCACTGCGCCGCTGATTGCAGCGGCGCATGCGCAGGGGGGAATCCTCGGCTGAAGGGCCGGCCGCCGGCCCTTGCCGGAATGAAATGACGACATTGCCGCTCCAGCCAATCACAGCGCTGGAGCGGCGATACCCGGAAGACACGCCGAGTCAAGATGACATCTCGCTCGGCGTGGTCCAGGTAACTTCTCTTTTCCTCATTCCGAGGTAAGTATTTTTAATAATGAGCTAATATGCGGTGCATACTAGCTCATTATGGCTTTTGCCTTGCAGGTGTAAAAAAAAAAAAAATTGTATATGCGGGTTTACAACCGCTTTAATCGCCAAGAATCGTTATCGCAATTTTTTCCACAATGTGATCTTGACAAATGGTTTCCTGCACTTTCCTGATCTTTGGTATGCAGACAATTTTCTCCCTGCTCTCAGCCTCAAAAATCAAAGTCTGGGCAGTCTGCCAAGTTTTAAAACATTCTATCAGTGGAATGTTAAGTCTAAACATTGTATCAATTTGTCTTTTCCATTTATAGACTTAAATTAGGAACATTTACACCAAACCTTTTCTGACAGTTGTTATTTCCAAGTTAAAATCATTTTCTTTTGCTAGAAAATGACTTAGAACCCCAAAAAAAAAAAAAATATATATATATATATATATATATATATATATATATATATATATATATATATATATATATATATATTTATATTTATATATATATATTTAGTAGAGACCTTAGAGAATAAAATGGTGGTTTTTGCAATATATTTTGTCGCACTGTATTTGCGCAGCAGTCTTTCAAATGAATTTTTTTGAGAAAAAATTACTTTAAAGCGGGGGTTCACCCGCACATAACACTTTTTACCCTTAGATGGATGCTCGTTTTTTCTAGGGGAATCGGCTATTTGTTTTAAAATATGAGCTGTACTTACCGTTTACGAGATGCATCTTCTCCACCGCTTCCGGGTATGGGCTGCGGGACTGGGCGTTCCTATTTTGATTGACAGTCTTCCGAGAGGCTTCCGGCGGTCGCATCCATCGCGTCACGATTTTCCGAAAGAAGCCGAACGTCGGTGCGCAGGCGCAGTATAGAGCCGCACCGACGTTCGGCCTCTTTCGGCTACTCGTGACGCGATGGATGCGACCGTCGGAAGCCTCTCGGAAGACTGTCAATCAAGAAGGAACGCCCGCTCCCGAAGACCCATACCCGGAAGCGACGGAGAAGATGCATCTCGAAAACGGTAAGTACAGCTCATATTTTAAAACAACTAGCCGATTCCCCTAGACAAAACGAGCATCCATCTAAGGGGAAAAATTGTTTTATGGGTGAACTCCCGCTTTAATGAATTAAAAAAAAAAAAAAAAAAGACCAGTAAAGTTGGCCCAAATTTTTTTTTGTATCGTTTTTTTGTATATTGTGAAAGATTTTTCGCCGAGAGAATCGTGATATTTATTCTAAGCAAAAAAAAAACGTGATTCTCATTTTGGCCAGAATCCTGCAGCTCTACTACATATATAAAAAGAGAAGACTCTAGCCTAGGATGAAGAACCTCCGATGAGGAGACACACTTGCTCTCACCATGAAGTCAAAGGTTCAGCCACCAAAGGTATCAGTTTTGGTGAAACTGATTATTTAATTTATTTAATATTACTTATAAGTATTATACTTAATAAATACTTAATATTAATTTATATATATATATATATATATATATATATATATATATATATATATATATATATATATATATATATATATATATATATATATAAAAAAAGCATAGTATGATTTATGTTGCTTAACATTTTCCAGCATGTCATTATTAATAATACAAAAAAATATTTTTGGGATTTTTTTTTTATATCGGCTTAATGTTTCTATGTAAAAATGCTTCTTTGTAAAAAAAATTATATTTTATTTATGTATTTATTTGTTTAAGGACCATTCCATTGAAAGCAAAAGAGATTTAATGAAGTCCCGCACAGCTGTAAAGTAAAACGGCATCAGACACATAAAAAATAAAAATAAAAATACTATTCATGTAAATATATGTCAAATAAAAGTCCATACAATATGTGTGTTCTGGGGATTTTTAAGAGTGATGGGTTTGAGGAATATGATCAGTAGTTACGGCTAGAGGCTCAGAAGAGATAGGTCCTTCTGTCAGGTTAGTGTGGCAAAACCTTTTTTTATAACATTAAAATGATAAAATATGTATTATTTGTAGCTTGCATCAATAGCTAGGCTGCCAAAGAATGTTCGAATTCTTTAATAAAAAAAAAAATGGTAAAATACAATATTTGCAGTAATGCATTTAAATTTGTTTTTTTTATCCAGTTTTAATTTTTGTATCATAAACATTTTTAAAACATAAACTACGTATAAAAAGATAATTTAGATGTTTTTACAAGCTATAGAATGTATCTTATTTTACAATAAAACAATAAGATTGTATGGTTGTAAAAATAAAAAAATAAAAAAATACAAGATTATATTGAAAGAGATAATAACGATTACAGGAACTCTGAGAATGTGGTTACCTTGGAAATGCTGAAATGTTGACTGCAAATTAAAAAACAGGAAGCCAAATTCAGGAATTGAACAGGAAACTCCAAATTCAAACTTTTTCGCTAAATTATTTTAAAATAAATCAATATACCCTCGTGTCCTTACCTGAATCTTTTTTTTCCTGTGAGCAGTGCTGTAAAGATTTGTGTTTTTTTTTTAAATTACTTTCATTTTTGGTAATTTAGATACCAAAACTTCTAACTGCTGTGTGAATTTTGGGGTCCCCCCCCCCACTCTGTCTCTCTCGTTTTACTTGTATTATCTTGTGTGAAATTCCCATAACCTGTAGTTATGCAACGCGTTCTATCAGGACCGTAATTTCCTCTAGATTTAAAAATTTTACGTATTTCTTACAGAATCCAATGATGAATCTTTTCTTTTTCCTTTTTTATTTACACGTGCGTTTTTTTGATTGCTTGTCATTGAAACATTCATCTCCTGCAGGCAATTATTTTATTTTAGAACATCTCATTCTGTTTTGCAATCGAGATCACTTTAATGTCAGGCAATACCTTGCTATTTTAGCCAATAAAAAGTAAAAAAATCAAAGTGATTACCTTTACAAAATTGGCAAAAAAAATGGCACTGCTAGATACTGTTGCTTTATCTTTTTTGCCAATTTTTTATATCGAATTGTCTAACTTTTGACCTAGGAACGCATTATAAACAAATGCATGATACACAATAAAATTATCGGACGAATAATTGTCCATTTTTTTAATTTATTTTTTGCATGCTAGTCTCATATCGAAAATAAAAGAGGTTACTAAAGTTACAAAAATTCTCGTACGACAGAATAAAAATTTGAAAGCGATGTAATGTGTTGTATTTTCGAATGACAACTGTACTGATTAAACAAAAATCATACAATTTGATATCGTACGAGAACATTTTTCATGCTTGTCCTATTGGATAATCTTGCATGAATTGTCATGATCTGCTATCGAAAGCTTGGTACTAATGATCAGATTATCGTACGATTGCGTTGAAAGCGGTATTTTTCCTACAATTTTCTGATTGTGTGTACGGGGCCTTAAAGCTTTGTTGCATTCTAGAGCTGCACGATTAATCGTTAAGAATCGAGATCTCGATTCTTTCCCCTCTCACGATCTTAACAGAGCATTTTCCCGATTCAATGCAAGAGAAAAACATAAAAATGCGCAGTTTGCCAAGTTTCACAACATTCCTCAGCCGCTGAGCTAACTATAAGACCCCATTCACACCTGGGCATTTTGTAGCTTGAAGCCTGAAGCTACAAAGTGCTGGAGGGGAAAAAAAATCAATTTTTCTCTATGGAGATGGTTCACATCTCCACTCCAAAACGCCTGAAGCCAGAAGCTCCAAAAAGCCTGAAGCTTAAATAAGTTCTGGGACTTTTTTTTATGTAGATGTGGGCATTTTTCTGATTTTTACATTGGTGACCTTTTGAACTGTACAAAACCGCTGCAAAATCGCTGTAAAATTGTGCGACTTTCTGCCTGAAAACGCTATGCTCAGGTGTGAATGGGGCCTAAACATTGTAATGTTTTGTTCTTTAGATCAGGGATCATCAAACTACGGCCCTCCAGCTGTTGCGGAACTACACTTCCCATGAGGCATTGTAAAACTCTGACATTCACAGACATGACTAGGCATGAGGGCCATAGTTTGAAGACCCCTACTTTAGATCAAAGAAATTAACTTCGGTCTGTAAATGTGGGAAGTTTAACCACTTAAAGACTAAGGGCCGGATTCAGATAGCAGTTACGACGGCGTATCTCCGGATACGCCGTCGTAACTCTGAGTTGCGGGGTCGTATTTATGAATCAGAATCAGTTACGCATAGATTTCCCTAAGATCCGACCGGCGTAAGTGTTTTACACCGTCGTATCTTAGGCTGCATATTTACGCTGGCCGCTAGGTGGCGCTTCCGTAGATTTACGCGAGGAATATGCAAATTGGGTAGATACGCCGATTCAGAAACGTACGTCCGCCCGGCGCATTTTTTTACGTCGTTTACGTTCGGCTTTTTCCGGCGTAAAGTTACCCCTGCTATATGAGGGGTATCCTATGTTAAGTATGGACGTCGGGCCAGCGTCGAATTTTCCGTCGATTACGTTGTTTGCGTAAGTCGTTTGCGAATAGGGCTGTACGTAAGTTACGTTCACGTATAAAGCAATGACGATTTGCGGCGTAATTTCGAGCATGCGCACTGGGATTCTTTCACGAACGGCGCATGCGCCGTTCGTAAAAAACGTCACATACGTGGGTCACAATTAATTTAAATAAAACACGCCCACATCATCCACATTTGAATTCCGCGGGCTTACGCCGGACCACATACGTTACGCCGCCTTAACTTCGGGCGCAAGTTCTTTCTGAATACAGAACTTGCGCCCTAATTTACGGCGGCGTAACGTATCTGAGATACGTTACGCCCGCCGAAAGATACACTATTTTATCTGAATCCGGGCCTAAACCTTTTTCTGACACTTGTTGGTTTTAAGTTAAAATCATTATTTTTTTGCTAGAAAATTACTTAGAACCCCCAAACATTATATATATATATATTTTTTAGCAGAGACCCTAGAGAATATATTGGGGGTTGTTGCAATATTTTATGTTATGCTCTTTTTGCGTAGCGGTCATTCAAATGTAATTTTTTTGGGAAAATATACTTTGATGAATTTAACTTTACTGTAAAGTTAGGCCAAAATTTTTGTATAATGTGAAAGATGATGTTACGCCGCGAGAATCGCGATCTTTATTCTGAGCAAAAAAATGGTGATTCTAATTTTTCCCAGAATCGTGCAGCTCTATTGCATTCTAACACAGGACAGCTTGTGAAAACTTTTTTATTTTTTTGAGTATGGAAGGGACAGAGCAGGTTTTTATTGCTTATTTCCAATTGGACACATTTCTCCTCATTTGCTATCTTGATGATGGTAGCCCTGCCCTGTCTGTAATGGAGGTAAAAAGGAGTTTTCTTCATCTGTGGCCTTGCACACATGAACATTGTGTCCCCTAGAACTGTGGGGGATGCAGTGCGCATGCATCAACTAATAAACCATAAAAATAGCTGCATAGCTGAGTCTATATTTTGCTTTTAAACTGCTTGGCAGAAGAACTAAAGGTCCTGTTGTTAGAATGTTATAACCGCAAAGTTCCTATTAGAGTCATTTTGTGAAGCTGTAGCAGTTATTTTAAAGCAGATCCCAATCAAAATAATACAAAATATTAAAACCTATTAAAATTTTCAATATAAAACAATTAAATAAAGGAGAAGTACAGCCGAAGCTCGTTTGACTGTACTTCTCCTGTGGATCTCAAGAGTGCAGTTTGTTCTGCACTTCTGTGACCTGTATTTAGCAGACAGCGGGCTAAAGCCTGCTGTCGGCTGATGTCACCGAGCCAGCAAGATCGCAACAACGGAGTCGGCATCTGACCAGCACCCAGCTCAGCCTCTTAGCAAGCTGCTGAGAGCCTGAGCTGGCCGCTTCCACTCCCTCCACAGTCCAGCATTTTGGTGAGTGCGAGAGAGGGGGGGGGCAGAGAGCTCCTGACAGTCACCAGCTCTCTGCTCATGGAGCTATGAGAACCGAGCGATCAGTGGTGTTTGATCACTCGGTTCTCAGTGTTAGAGGCGCCGGGGGACAGCTGCAGCATCGAACTGATGCTACATCCACCTAGGTAAGTAGGAATGTTAAAGAAAAACAAGAAAAATACATCTCTTTTTTAAAAAAAAAACTTTGTTTCAATACCCTCTTCAATACGGAAAAATGTAGAAGTTGAAAGGATGGACAGCTGCACCCCCCAAAAAAAACCTTAGGTTGTCTTTATTTAAAAAATAGGTGGAAAATGCACTACAAATAACAGCAAAGGGTGGAATACAGCCTACGCGTTTCGCACTGCGATCAGTGCTTAGTCAATACGGAGCTGTCCTCCACAGAACTGCTTTTCTGACACTAGACATTTTTCAACCAACTTGCTATGAGTCCAGACTTTCATGGCGTACCCCCAGCCCGTGACTGAGCAGTGAAACAGAAGCAACACACTGCTTTCTCCTCCTGTCAGCATTATCCTTGTCATTACATGAACTACCGTATTTATCGCGGTATAACGCGCTCCTGCGTATACCGCGCACCCCTAAAGTTGCCCCCAATCCTGTGGAAAAAAAGTTTTTTTTTGTACTTACAGTTTTGGTGTCTTGCGCGGCGTCCATCGGCGGCCTCGTCGGGTCCGGCGTTCGTCTGCGGCTTCGGGTGTCCTCTTCGTCGGGTCCGGCGTCCTTCTGCGGCTTCGGGTGTCCTCTTCGTCGGGTCCGGTGTCCTTCTGCGGCTTCGGGTGTCCTCTTCGTCGGGTCCGGCGTCCTTCTGCGGCGTCCTCGCGTCCTCCCCGCTCGTGTCTCGCGCCGAGTTTGAATACTGCGCCGACATATACAGAGCGCAGTACACTCGTGTATTGTCGGCAATGCTCGGCTACCCGCGCTGACGTCCTGTACGTCCAGGACGTGAGCGCGGAAGGAGCCGAGACTGCTTGACTATACCCGAGTGTACTGCGTTCGGTATATGTCGGCGCAGTATTCAAAACTCGGCGCGGGAAAGCGGGTATCGGCGTATACCGCACACCCACGATTTTGCCCTGATTTTCAGGGCAAAAAAGCGCACGGTATACGCCAATAAATACGGTAATTGGTTTCTTGTGCAGCTTCTCCATCTCTCTATGCGATCTCTGCTGTATAGGGTCTGCATACGGCTGATACCAAATCAAATTTAGGTACTTACAAGCTCTTTTGGCCATGCTTCTCCTGTGGGTCACAGGGCAATAAATCTACACGGCTAAGACAGGTAAATAAATACTTCTTGTTGCTCAGAGGATAATCTGTGACTAGGGACCATCCTGAGGTCTGACGTCAGTCTTCTATGCTGGAAACTTCACTGTTTTTTTGCTGAACTGTGTCCATAATGGGGTCCCCTCCCACCCCAGGCCCCATGGCAGCTGCATGGACTGCTATGGCCATTGTTACACAACCGAATAAGGGAATATGTAACAGGGAAAAAAGGAAGTAAAAGTTCACTGTCTAAAAGTAGCATGTGTGTTTTTTTTTAAGAAAATCTAATCCCCCTGAGATATCACCCTTTGCAATCACATGTTGGCGTGATGACAAGAAAAAGTATTATTGCCCATAGCGCCAACCTGCTTTTTCACTTTCAGTTGACAGTTGAAACTGATGAGCTACTATGGCCGGCAATAAATCTTTTTGTTATACAAAAGCCCCATGATTTTTTTAGTCTGGGTCTGGTATTAAAAGTCTTTCTTGAATCAATAGGGCAAATGTTAACTTTCCCAAACATATTTTTGAGGGGGGAAAAAAAACTCTTGTTTGCCATAAATGCCAATATGCTACTTTGGGCTCCATTATGTTACCAAAGCTGACTACACACCTATAGATTTATTTTGTTCAGATGGGGGGATAAATGAAAGGAATTAACCACTTAAGGACCTTGCCTGCTTTTCAGACTTGTAGGTAGATTCAGTAAGAGTTAGGCGAACTTATCAGTAGATAAGTCGACCTAACTCAGAATCTACGCCGACCTATGTTTAAGTGTATGCTCAAACAGAGATAGCTCTCATGGCTTGCGCAGTCCTATCTTAGCAATTTTTCGGATGGCCGCTAGGTGGCGCTTCCATTGCAGTCGACGTAGATTATGTAAATGAGTTGATACGCCGATTCACGAACGTACGCCCGGCCGCCGCAGTCGATTTACGCCGTTTCCGTAAGGCCTTAGCAGGCCTAAAGTTATTCCACCTATTAGGTGGAATAACAATGTTAAAGTATGGCCGCCGTTCCCGCCGCGAGATTCGAATTTTTTACGTTGTTTGCGTAAGTCGTCCGCGAATCGGGATTTACGTCGTTTACGTCTACGTCGAAATCAATAGGCCCGTACGGCGTACTTAGCCGCAATGCACACTGGGAAATGTAGGCGCCCGGCGCATGCGCAGTAGCAAAAAAACGTCAAAAACGTGAAGTCAAGCCTCATTACCATACAACACGCCCCCCTCCAAGCAATTTGAATCCGCCGCCCTTACACCCGCCCGCTTTAAGCTACGCCGCCGTATATTAGCAGGCAAATACATTGAGAATCATGTACTTGCCTCGCTAACTTACGGCGGCGTAGCTTAAATTCCTTAAGCTACGCCGCCGCAAAGTTAGGTCAAAAACATTTTTTTTTGCTAGAAAATTATTTAAAACCCCAAACATTATATATATTTTTTTCTAACACCCTAGAGAATAAAATGGCGGTCATTGCAATACTTTTTGTCACACCGTATTTGCGCAGCAGTCTTACAAGCGCACTTTTTTTGGAAAAAAAATCACTTTTTTTAATTAAAAAATAAGACAACAGTAAAGTTATATTGTGAAAGATAATGTTACGCGAGTAAAATGATACCCAACATGTCACGCTTCAAAATTGCGCCCGCTCGTGGAATGGCGTCAAACTTTTGACCTTAAAAATCTCCATAGGCGACGTTTAGAAAGTTCTATATGTTGCATCTTTTGAGCTACAGAGGAGGTCTAGGGCTAGAATTATTGCTCTCGCTCTAACGATCGCGGTGATACCTCACTTGTGTGGTTTGAACACCGTTTTCATATTGTGGGCGCTACTCACATACGCATTCGCTTCTGCACGCAAGCTCGTCGGGACAGGGCGCTTTAAAAAAATTTTTTCTTGTTTTCTTATTTTTTTTTTTTTTTATACATTTTTACACTAAAAAAAAAAATGTATCACTTTTTTACCTATTACAAGGAATGTAAACATCCTTTGTAATAGAAAAAAACATGACAGGTCCTCTTAAATATGAGATCTGGGGTCAAAAAGACCTCAGATCTCATATTTACACTAGAAAGGAAAAAAAAAAAATGGCTTTTGAAAAAATGACAACAAGAAAATTTTGCTTAAAGCGGGAGTTCACCCTAAAAAAAGATTAGATTGATGCTCATTTTGTCTAGGGGAATCGGGTAGTTTTTTTAAAAACGAAGCAGTACTTACCGTTTTAGAGAGCGATCTTCTCCGCCGCTTCCGGGTATGGGTCTTCGGGTCTGGGCGTTCCTTCTTGATTGACAGGCTTCCGACGGTCGCATACATCGCGTCACGAGTAGCCGAAAGAAGCCGAACGTCGGTGCGGCTCTATACGGCGCTTGCACACCGACGTTCGGCTACTTTCAGAAAATCGTGACGCAATAGATGCGACTGTCGGAAGCCTGTCGGAAGACTGTCAATCAAGAAGGAACGCCCAGTCCCGCAGCCCATACTCGGAAGCGGCGGAGAAGATGCATCTCTAAAACGGTAAGTACGGCTTCGATTTAAAAAAAAAATACCCGATTCCCCTTCACAAAATGAGCTTGAATCTAATCTTAAAAATTGTAATTTCCGGGTGACCCTCCACTTTAAGAAGCATGGGCGGAAGTGACGTTTTGACGTCGCTTCCGCCCTGCTATGCTATAGAGACAGGTGTGGGCCATCTTGCCCTCACTCGTATCCCAGCCGAGCAGGACCCAATCGCCTCTGCCACTGCCGACGGCTCCGGTAAGCGACGGAGGGCTCTGGAGGGGGGGGCCCTCTCCCGCCGCGATAACGGTGATCTTGCGGCGAATACGCCACGGAGACCACCATTATCGTTTAAAGGACCGCTCACAGGAAAGATGGATATCTCGGTTGTGGCAGCAGCTGCTGCCGTTACCGAGATATCCATCTTTAAAGTGATGACGTATATGTACATGAGCGAGTCCTTAAGTGGTTAAACACATTCCTCCATCCAGGCTATTGCCTCGTAACACGCGACTGGTTTTCTTGGCAGGAAAACTGCCATGAGAGCTTTTGGCCGGAAATCCCGGCCATGTGTATGCTCCATCGTAGTTTTCCCGACAAGAAAACCGCCTGGAGTCCCTGCTGGAAAAATTAGAACATGTTTTCTTTTTTCCTGCCAGGATCCCCGGCGGTCTTTTTCCTGACAGTTTTCCTGTGGGAAACTCTGCGATGGAGCATACACACGGCCGAGATTCCCGGCCAAAGCTCTCATGGCATTTTTCCTGCCATGAAAACCAGCCATGTGTATGGGGAAAAAGCAGCCGAGCAGGTCCTCGGTTTTCCCGGCGGAATTTTTACGGCCAGGAAAACCGATTGGCCCAGATTCAGGTAGAATTGCGCGATATTTGCGGGGGAGCAGGGCAACGATTTTGCCCTGCGCCCTCGATTTTGCCCCGCTGCCCTCGATTCACGGAGCAGTAGCTCCGTGAATTGCGAGGGTGCGCCGGCAAATTTGCCCGGCGTAAGCGCGCGCAAGTTAAATGATCCCGCCATGCATTGCGGCAAATGACGTCGCAAGGACGTCATTTGCTTCAAAGTGAACGTGAATGGCGTCCAGCGCCATTCACGAAGCACTTACGCAAACGACGTGAAATTCAAATTTCACGTCGCGGGAGCGGCGGCTATACTTTAGCATTGGCTGCCCCTACTATTAGAAGGGGCAGCCTTGCGCTAAAGTTGCCGCACGGAAACTCCGTACCTGGCTTGCGCGGTGCCCGCGCAAGTTTGTGAATCAGTTGGTAGTATGCAATTTGCATACTACACGCTGGCCCAGATTCAGGTAGAATTGCGTGATATTTGCGGGGGAGCAGGGCAACGATTTTGCCCTGCGCCCCCGCAAATATTTTGCGCTGCCCTCGATTCACGTGATTTGCGAGGGCGCGCCGGCAAATTTGCCCGGCGTAAGCGCGCGCAAGTTAAATGATCCTGCCGGGGGCGGGAATCATTTAAATTAGGCGCACTACACCGGGGAGAGCGTACAGCGCATGCTCCATCGGGAAACTTTCCCGATGTGCATTGCGGCAAATGACGTCGCAAGGACATAATTTGCTTCAAAGTGAACGTGAATGGCGTCCAGCGCCATTCACGAAGCACTTACGCAAACGATGTGAAATTCAAATTTCACGTCGCGGGAGCGGCGGCTATACTTTAGCATTGGCTGCCCCTACTATTAGAAGGGGCAGCCTTGCGCTAAAGTTGCCGTACGGAAACTCCGTACCTGGCTTGTGCGGGGCCCGCGCAAGTTTGTGAATCAGTTGGTAGTATGCAATTTGCATACTACACGCTGATCACAATGGGAGCGCCCCCTAGCGGCAAGCACAAGAATGCAGCCTAAAATCTGTGAGGCATAAGTGCCTTATGCCGCGCAGATTTTAGGCTGCAGTCGGTGTAACGAGGTTCCTGAATCAGGAGCACTCGTTACACCGGAGCAAGTAAGCAATTGCGCCGTGTAACTTATGTTTACACGGGCGCAATTGCTTCTTGAATCTGGGCCATTGTGTGTACACAAGGCATAACAGTGCCATCAGACATTTTCCCCCGTGCTCAGCTTTCTTATTGTGACAGCCAACGCCACTGGCTGTTAGAATACCCAACAATGGTTGTATCTGATCGAATGCAGGTTGTAATTTTCCAACATGTTCCTTCAACAAAAGCTAAACAAACATTGACTTTTGTTGAATGGAGGACATATACTGCTCACATTTTGTCTAAACCAGCAGGAATCAGCCAAAATTTGAGCTGTGTATGGCCAACTTTGTAGCCTAATGCCTCATACACACGATCACATTTTCTGCGGACAAAGCGTAAGACTTTTGTCCGAAAGGTGGTGGCCAGAAACTTGTCTTGCATACAAACGGCAAAGAATTGTCGGCCAACAAACACGAAAGTACGTGTTTTTTTCAGCTCTTTAGCGCCACCCTTAGGGCAACTTCTGCTAATGTTGTGTTATGGTGAGCATTGCTTCCGAGCATGCGTGTTTGTACTTGGGGTTTTGTCCGACGGACTTGTTTACACACAATTGGATAATCCGACAACACACAATTGTTGGGGGACAATTTTAAAGCATGCTATCCCACATTTGTCTGCGGAAAATCCAACAACAATTGTCCGATGGAGCATACAAGCGGTCAGATTTTCCGACAACAGCCTGTCATCACGCAATTCCCGTCATATAATCCGATATTGGGTACGAGGCTAAAAGCCTCGTACACACGGTCGGACATCCGACAAACTTTCCCTTGGATTTTTGTGATTTGTCCGGTCACACCCATAGCATACACACGCTCAGACTTTTCTGCAAACTTTTCAAAAAAATTCCCAACATCACATGGTTTTTCTGCTCTTTACCGCCACCCTTTGGTTAACGTCTGCTATTGTTGGTTGATTTTAACATTGGTTCTGAGCATGCGCATTTGCACTTTGTACGAAAGTCAGATGGCTTGCTGTACACACGGTCGGACTTGGCACCATCGGACTTTTGTTGTCGAAAAGTTTGTCCGTTTGCAGAGCGAACTTTTTGTCCGACGAAACCCAAAAAAGTTTGTCCGATGGAGCGTACACACGATCGGTCAAAATTGAAAACTTGCAGATTTTGAAGTTTGTTGGCCGAAAGTCCGACCGTGTGTACGGGCTTTAAGACGATGGGCCAGATTCACAAAGAGATACACCATCGTATCTCTGACTTACACTGGTCCTATCTATGCGCCTGATTCATAGAATCAGTTACGCATAGATAGGGCTAAGATCTGACAGTGTTACACTGTCGGATCTTTTTTTCCATTTAAAAATGGCGCCGGGGGCGTTCCCGCTGATTTACGATAAATAATATGTAAATCAGCGAGATACGCAAATTCACGAACGTACGCGGACCCGACGCAGTCTTCTTACGACGTTTCCGTAGCGGCTTTCCCGGCGTATACTTACCCCTTCTTTTATCAGGCGCAGCCAATGTTAAGTATAGCCGGCGTTCCCGCGTCGAATTTGAATTTTTTAACGTCGTTTGCGTAAGTCGTTCTCGAATACGGACGGACGTCGTTTACGTAAGCGTCGAAACCACTGACGTCCTAGCGACGTCAGTGGGAGCAATGCACGCCGGGAAATTTCGCGGACGGCGCATGCGCATTTAAATCGTCGCGGGAACGCGCCTGATTTAAATAGTACACTCCCCCTAGCCGCGGAATTTGAATTCCGCCGGGGGATTTAGGATCCGTCGCCGCAAGTTTGGAGGTAAGTGGTTTGTGAATTAGCCACTTTCCTCTCAAACTTGCGGGAGCGGATCTTAAATCACGTAGATCGAGCGGATCTATAGATCCGCTGATCTACGTGAATCTGGCCCGATATGTTTTTTTGGGTACCAGGTGCAGAGTGGATGTTTGACATAGATAGGTAGATTCAGAAAGAGGCCGGCTTATCTACAGATAAGCCGACCTAACTCTGAATCTGCACCGACCTATGTTTAAGTGTATTCTCTAACAGCGATACACTTAAACATATCTAAGATACGGCGGCTTGCGCCGTCCTATCTTAGATTGCAATGTTTCTGATGGCCGCTAGATGGCGCTTCCATTGCGGCCGGCGTAGATTATGTAAATGAGGGGATACGCCGATTTACGAACGAACGCCAGGCCGACGCAGTACTTTTACGCTGTTTACGTAAGAGATAGGCCACGTAAAGTTAGTGCTAGGCTCTAGTGGAATAGTAATGTTAAGTATGGCCGCCGTTCCCGCCGCGAAATTCGAAATTTTTACGTCGTTTGCGTAAGTCGTCCGCGAATCGGGATTTACGGCGTTTACGCCCACGGCGAAATCATTAGGCCCGTACGGCATACTTAGCCGCAATGCGCACTGGGAAATGTAGTTGCCCGGCGCATGCGCAGTGACAAAAAACTTCAAAAACGTGAGGTCAAGCCTCATTACCATGATACACGCCCCCCTCCAAGTCATTTGAATTAGGCGCCCTTACGCCCGCTCGTTTGAGGCTACGCCGCCGTAGATTAGCAGGTAAGAAGATTGAGAATCATTACTAGCCTAGCTAATTTACGGTGGTGTAGCCTAAACAGGCTAGGCTACGCCGCCCTAAAGTTAATCCCTTGTACCTGAATCTACCTAAGAGTTTTTTTTTCATAATCAGACCTTATCAGCCAACAAACGCAAACGTTGTGACGTAATAGATGTATTACGTGGTTTTTCTTCTCTTTACCGCCACCCTTTGGGTAACTTGTGCTATTGTTGTCTGATCGTTATCATTGGTTCTGAGCCTGCTTGCTTTGGACTTTAGTCCGATGGACTTGTGTACACACAAACAGTTTAGCCGATGTAGACGTAGAACTCCCACTACCTGGAAGTGTGAGATAACGCTTCCATAGAACTGCTATAGGGTGGTCTTGAAGCAGTTAAAGGGTTTTAATACATTTTCTAGCAACAAATGCAGATTTTAACGTGTGTGGAAAATGAAAAAATTGGAGAAGTTAAACGCTATCCTTTACCATAATTCTCAACCCTATCCCCCAAGTCATGATCCTCTAAGCCATACCCTTATCCTTATCTCTGACCAAACTCCTTCAGCAGAATACTTATGCATTGGTGCTCAAAGCTTTGGCAAGATGACCAAGCTAAGATACTGTTATTGAGGCTAGGTTTACACTGCTGCGAATTCAAAATCGCGGTAAAATCTCGATTTTACCGCGATTTCGCGGCTGTGATTTTACCGCGATTTTGCCGCGATTTCGGCCGCGATTTAAGAGACATCTGTGCAGGGTTCAATGTAAATCGCGGCCCGAAATCGCAAAAAGTAGTACAGGAACTACTTTTTGAAATCGGTGCAGCGCGGCAGATGCGGCGTCGCACCGATTAGGACAGTGGGATTAGGACAATTGCCGGCAAATGCCGCCGATTTGAGATACGATTTGACATGTGAAATCGCATCTCAAATCGTACCAAATCGTACCCAGTGTGAACCTGGGCTGAAGTCAACAAATTTGTTGTTACACTTTTGAACCATATTTTATTCCACCTTACAAATAATTTAAAAGTAAATACAGGCATACCCCACTTTTAAGTACAAAATGGGACCGGAGCATGTATGTAAAATGAAAATGTAATTAAAGCGAAGCAATACATTTTTTCACTTCTAGGCTGTAGTGTGGGTGCCAGGGGCTATAGTGTGGGTACCAGAGGCTGTAGTGTGGGTGCCAGGGGCTATAGTGTGGGTACCAGAGGCTGTAATGTGTGTGCCAGGGGCTATAGTGTGGGTGCCAGAGGCTGTAGTGTGGGTGCCAGGGGCTGTAGTGTGGGCGTCCGGTACTGTAGTGTGGGCGCCAGGGGCTGTAGTGTGGGCATCAGGGGCTGTAGTGTGGGCGCCAGGGGCTGTAGTGTGGGCGTCAGGGGCTGTAGTGTGGGCATCAGGGGCTGTAGTGTGGGTGCCAGAGGCTGTAGTGTGGGTGCCAGGTGCTGTAGTGTGGGCGCCAGGGGCTGTAGTGTGGGCGTCAGGGGCTGTAGTGTGGGCGTCAGGGGCTGTAGTGGGGGTGTCAGGGGAACACTCACATGTAATTCCAGGAACAGACAGGCAGAGAGCGATCGCGTCCTCACAAATGGGCAGATGCTCGGTTCGTAGATGGGTAAGAAAGAAACGGACCAATAGCGTAACTCTGTTTTAAAATTTTCTTTAAAAAACGACTAAAACGTACTTACACAAGTCACGTATTAAAAGCAAGTGTATATTTGCCGGCCGGCACTAGGAGCCCTTCCTCCAAACGTAAAACAGGCGGTGACGTCAGTGTGCGCCGTCCCAGAAACGTTCCGCGTGACGAAACGCGTCAGATACGGTGCACACTGACGTCACCACGTGTTTTACGTTTGGAGGAAGGGGTCCTAGTGCCTAGTGCTCCTATTTGTGAGGACGCGATCGCTCTCTGCCTGTCTGTTCCTGGAATCCCTCTTGGCTTGGTGTCTTATCCTGTGGGTGGAGTGTTTATGTGCCTATTAACGCAGTGGTAGTGAATAAATTAATTACATTTCATTGCTGGTTTTATGTCTCTGTAAACAGAAATATATTCTAAAAATATACATTGGAATTTGGAGAATTCTTTACTACTTCCTCCAATAAAAAAAGACATAATAATAATAATAAAAAAAAAAAACAACAAAGAATGTTCAGCTGGAATTTTTATAATTGCCAATAAAACTAAAGAAGGATTTTTTTTCCTTGTAACAACAAATTGTATTACACTTGAGGATTTTTTCTTTTCATCTTTATAACCTCAAGGTTCTAAGGAAGCTAGAATCTTTATATGATTTTTTTAATTTGACTCAATGGAATTATTTTTTCAACGATCTATGTAATTACAATATATATAATGGTTATTAAAATTAAAGACAGCATCAAATTATCCCCTGCCAGGGAACAATACTCATTCAAAATGTGCTCTTTTGTCTCTGAAGAAATCGAACAAAATATTTGTTTTGTAAAAGTGACATTTTTTTTATATTTTTTCTAATGGTTTTGCGAGTCCGATTTTTGGAAAGGTCGGCATCTAAACCACCTGGCATGGGGGGATTGTGACTTCAGTTTTGTTCTTTATGGGCTCATGCACACAGGACGTTTTTACAGCTGCTGTTAGGGGCATTTGACATTTTTTTTAACTGCCTCTAAAAGCCCCTTCCATAGTTTAAAACGACGTTAAAAAATGCAGCATGTTCGAAAAAAACATTTTGTCGTTTTTCAGAACCTGAAAAACGACGTGCAGCCCACACACGATCATTTTAAATGACGTTTTTTAACCACTTAAGGACCGGACCAATATGCTGCTAAATGACCCAAGGGGTTTTTACAATTCGTCACTGCGTCGCTTTAACAGACAATTGCGCGGTCGTGCGACGTGGCTCACAAACAAAATTGGCGTCCTTTTTGCCCTACAAATAGAGCTTTCTTTTGGTGGTATTTGATCACCTCTGCGGTTTTTATTTTTTGCGCTATAAACAAAAATAGAGCGACAATTTTGAAAAAATATTTTTTACTTTTTGCTATAATAAATATCCCCCAAAAACATATATAAAACAATTTGTTTCCTCAGTTTAGGCCGATACGTATTCTTCTACCTATTTTTGGTAAAAAAAATCGCAATAAGCGTTTATCGATCGGTTTGCGCAAAATTTATAGCGTATACAAAATAGGGGATAGTTTTATTATTTTAATTTTTTTACTACTAATGGCGGCGATCAGCGATTTTTTTCGTGACTGCGACATTATGGCGGACACTTCGGACAATTTTGACACATTTTTGGGACCATTGTCATTTTCACAGCAAAAAAGGCATTTAAATTGCATTGTTTATTGTGAAAATGACAGTTGCAGTTTGGGAGTTAACCACAGGGGGCGCTGTAGGAGTTAGGGTTCACCTAGTGTGTGTTTACAACTGTAGGGGGGTGTAGCTGTAGGTCTGACGTCATCGATCGAGTCTCCCTATAAAAGGGATGACTCGATCGATGCAGCCGCCACAGTGAAGCACGAGGAAGCCGTGTTTACATACGGCTCTCCCCGTTCTTCAGCTCCGAGGAGCGATCGCGACGGAGCGGCTATAAACAAATAGCCACGCCGTCGTCCCATGTCGCTCCCCGAGGTAAGCCGCCCGCCGCACGCAACGGGGGGGGGTCCCGATCGGACCCCCGACCCGCGGAAAGGCAAGGACATATATATACGCCCATCTGCCTGTCCGTGCCATTTTGCGGACGTAAATAGTTGTGCGGCGGGCGTTAAGTGGTTAAAAAATGCAGCATGTTCGAAAAAAACATTTTGTTGTTTTTCAGAACCTGAAAAACGATGTGCAGCCCACACACGATCATTTTAAATGACGTTTTTTTAAAAACAACGTTTTCTTCATGCTGAAAAATGATCGTGTGTAAGCGGCATTACACCTTTTTTAAACATGAAAGGCCCTATAAATGATCTGCAATCTAGTTGAAGGAGGGTGACACCTTTGTTTTTACCTTTTTTAACTGGGCAGACATTCAGAGCTTTACAAATGCACCCAATTGTGGGTGGTGTTGCCCTTTAAGACTATGTATTCCATTTTAAGTATGTAGAATGCCCTTGCATTAATAGATCAGACTTGTTTTGCTATTTTTGTGAGTGGTGCCCATTCATTTGGGCACTCTGGAGTAAAAATATACATCCAAGAATTTACCAGTAATTTGATATTTGTAAGCTGTTGTAAGCGACAGGATGGCTTCATGTTATATTCTGAGACATGGAAAGAATGATCGCTATATCCTGTTGTGGTTTGTGTATTACGCTGTGGCGAGGAGTCTAATAGTATGAATAGAGGAGGGGCTTTTCACGTGATGAGCCTGATTGCGGATAAGATGCGAATTGTGTTTTTTTTTTTTTTATTATTTAAAAAGGCAGTTCAGATGGCAGTGACCGTGCAGAATACGGCAACCCAAGGCTGGCAAAAACTACCCGCTATCACTTCATCGGCTGCAGTAAAGATTGATTGCTGTAGATCAGCAGGGGTGGGCAACCTTCCAGAGGTTGAGATCTATCTGGACAGTCACTATCTGGACAGATCTACAAGGCGACGCGCTTAAAAAAAACAAAATACTTTCAAGCCCCAATAAAAAGACAGCATGAAGAACATGTAGCGCCTGGTTACTTCAAGGTACCGGTGCTAGCTTAAATTTAGAGGGGGATCAGAGATGTAGTTGGCTCTGATCCAGTTCATTTGTTCAAATTGGGTCTCTGTCTCAGCTTGGCTGTGCTTTGGGCTCATTCTGTTGTTTCTGGGGTGCTGTTCCCACCCCAGGACGATGGATGGCAGCAGTGGAGTCGAGGTTTGGGTGCTTTTCCCCAGCAGCCAATCAGGGGGGGGGTTTTCCTTGCTGTGCATGCTGCGGAGGGGTATTTATGGGACAGACACCTTTGGTCTGGATTCTTCTTCGTGTGTGGCACCCACCTTCGAAAGGCCTTTCAGGCTGGGGTGCCTGTGCCACGCGGTGTTCCTGGTTCTGGGACCATGTTGGTCCGGAGCATTTGAGCTGTGGCTGGGCCCCAGTGATCGGTCCATATCATTAAGATGATCCCAAGCATTGTTCCCTTGAGGAAGCTGTTCGGTGGGGAGTCCATCTGAGGAAAGCCAAGAGAGGCTGACGATCCAATAGGGTCTCGACAATCCACCGGGGATCAAGGTGACCTATCAGTTGGGAACCTGTAAATTATCTGAAGGAGATCCAGGCTAAGTCTATTAAGGAGAATCACCTCCGTTATCTCAATTCTAAGGAGGGTCTGTGGCAGAGACTTTTAGTATAAGTTCTGAGTGATACTTTGGCTGCCAGGTCAGTGAGAGAGGCCTGGCCAGGTGCACTGAGCCCACTCAGCCAGGAGTGGCGCAAGAAGTGTTACACGTGGGACTGTTTCCCTATTACTACGCCTGAATCTGCTGTTCTCCTTCTACTTTCAACTCTACCTTTCACCACAAGTTTTACTGTTTTTACCGGCTGGGTAATAAAGAGCACAGAAAAGACACCTGTCGTGGACATTCCGTTACTGCTACATACACCATACACCCCTAGACGGCGGAGTAGCCATAAGGTAACATGCCACCCAAAACAAACCAGCAGCTCCTTCGGGGGTAGTGCTACAAACATATAGTGTGTCACAGTAGTGTCCTTTGACCCCCCTTTCATATCACCCCCTCCCCACTGTAGTTTCCTCTCCCCTCTTCACATCAACTCTCCCCCCAGTAGTGTCCTCTGCCCCCCTTCACATCAACCCCCCACAGTAGTGTCCTCTGCACCCCTTCACATCTACCCCCCCCCAAATAGTGTCCTCCTCCCCCTTTACATCACCCCCTCCCCACTGTAGTGTCCTCTGCCCCCCTTCACATCAACCCCCCACAGTAGTGTCCTCTGCCCCCTTCACATCAACTCCCCCCAGTAGTGTCTTCTGCCCCCCTTCACATCTACCCCCCCTAGCAGTGTCCTCTTCCCCCCTTTACATCATCCCACTGTAGTGTCCTCTGCCCACCATAGCAGTGTCATCTTCCTGCTTCTCTACAGTAGCTTCCTGCCACCCCCATCACCCTCCCACAGTAGTGTCCTTTGACCCCTCTTTCACATCATCCCCCCAACATAGTGTCCTCTGCCCCCATTCCCCCACAGTAGTGTCCTGTAGCCCCCAACACAGTGTCGTCTGCCCTCTTCACATCACTCCCCCCCCATTGTAGTGTCCCCTATAGTAGTGTCCTCTGCCTCCTCCCCTCCCATAGTGTCCTGTACCCCCCAAAGCAGTGTCCTCTGTCCCCGTTCAGTTCAACCCCCCACAGTAGTGTCCTCTTCCCCCCTTCACATTAACCCCCCCCCCCACAGTAGTGTCCTCTGCCCCCCTTTACATCTCCCCCTCCCCACTGTAGTGTCCCCTGCCCCCCATAGCAGTGTCCTCTGCCCCTTCTCACCAGTAGCTTTCCCCCCCCAAGCAGTGTCCTCTGTCCTCTTCACATCACCCTCCCACAATAGTGTCCTCTGATCCCTCTTTCACATCACTACCCCCAACGTAGTGTCCTCTGCCCCCCTTCCCCCACAGTAGTGACCTCTAGCCCCCAACACAGTGTCGTCTACCCTCTTCACATCACTCCCCTACTGTAGTGTCCCCTATAGCAGTATCCTCTGCCTCCTCTCCTCCCATAGTGTCCTGTACCCTCCAAAGCAGTGTGCTCTGTCCCCCTTCACATCACCCCCCACTGTGGGGTTCTCTGCCTCCTTCTCCCCCCAGTAGTGTCCTGTACCCCCCCCCCCCGTAAACAGTGTCCTCTGCCCCCCTTCACATCACCCTCCCTCTACTGTAGTGTTCTCTACCCCCCCCACATACTATCCTCTCCCCCCTAAAAGCAGTCTCCGATGCCTCCCCATCCCCCAAAGCAGTGTCCTCTGTCCATTTCTCATCCCAACCCCCCCACCCCCACTGTAGTGTCCTCTGTCCCCTCTCCAACAGTGTCTAATCTGCCCCCTTCACATCACCCCCCCCCCACACACACACACACAGCACTGTGTAGGTAGCACTTCCTACCCGGCAGAGTGGAGATCTGGAGACGGCATAGTGTTGGGTGGAAGGCAGGAACAGCCAGAGTTAGGATTTCATAATAACAGGCTGGCGAATAACAAACAGGATGGATGGCGAACGTATCGCCATAAGTCTGATTTTAGCGGATCAGACCGGATCGGATGTCTGTGGTGGCCATGACCATGTCGCTCCATAGACTTGAATGGAGTGCCTGTTCAGGTCCGCCGAAAAACCTGACAGGCGTGTGAAAGGGGCCTTATTTCCTCTCTTCGTTTTAGCTCTGAGTTACTGCCTAGCAATGAGGAAACCACTGTCCTTTGAGAACAGCCATTACCGGAAGAGTGCCGCTGAGCTTCGAGGTGTAGAAACATGTCTTGAGCTCCCAACTGGAAAATAGTGTTTGGGGGAGGAAGTGGCTGAGGATTCCACGTCTGCACTCAACCACAAGTGGTAATGGAAGAGTAAAGTTGACCACAGACACATACCTAGTCATAGTTTTTAATGACAAATGTCATGGCCAAGTCTGGTAGAATTTGGACATTGAGTGTAGACTTCTCTTCAGGATTTTGGCAAATATATAAGAGGCTGACAGGTGCCCTTTTGCACTAGAAAATGATATGCAATCACAGTCTGCCTAATGTTTTTTTGATAAAGCTTGTGTCTGAGCAGAAAAATGGTATCCTCCTTAAATAATAGGGATCAGGCTATATAGGCGTCCAGATCATGGGCGTCCGCAGAACTTTTTTTAGGGGGGCATCATTTTGGGGTGGCGCTGGGCAGCATGGCTCTCTCTGGTGGCGCTGGGCAGCATAGCTCTCTCTCTGGTGGTGCTGGGCAGTGTGGCTCTCTCTCTGGTGATGCTGGGCAGCATAGCTCTCTCTCTGGTGATGCTGGGCAGCATAGCTCTCTCTCTGTTGATGCTGGGAAGCATTACTCTCTCTGGTGATGCTGGGCAGCATTACTCTCTCTGGTGATGCTGGGCAGCATGGCTCTCTCTCCGGTGGTGCTGGGCAGTGTGGCTCTCTCTCTGGTGATGCTGGGCAGCATAGCTCTCTCTCTGGTGATGCTGGGCAGCATAGCTCTCTCTCTGGTGATGCTGGGCAGCATTACTCTCTCTAGTGATGCTGGGCAGCATTACTCTCTCTGGTGATGCTGGGCAGCATGGCTCTCTCTCTCTCTGGTGGTGCTGGGCAGCATGGCTCTCTCTCTGGTGGCAATGGGCAGCATTGCTCTCTCTCTGGTGATGCTGGGCAGCATGGCTCTCTCTCTGGTGGTGCTGGGCAGTGTGGCTCTCTCTCTGGCTTCCACCGGGCACATTCCTCGTTCTTTGTCCTGTAGCACTCTCTCCCTCAGCTTTTTTTCAGGCTCCAGTCTCTCAATCTCTCTCTTGATCGAGCTGTAGCCTCCTCCATGTGGAAAAATGTGACCACAACTGGTGGGTGACACCCAGGTGCGGGCTGCCTGCACCCCAAAAGCGACACAACTGTGCTGAATTTAAGATCTGATTCCAGGGGGGGCACTTGACCCCCCTTGCCCCTACCTGCAGACGCCCATGGTCCAGATGCCATCATCTTGAACCCAGGTGATGTTTAAATAGAAAAGAAGAGGCCACACACTTCTACATCTCCCCACTCTCCTCTGCCCTACCCATTCAAGAATCACCAAGGCCTAAGCACCCACCTGGAACTGAAAAACACTGATAGCCATGCATTCAATCTCCCAAACCCAACACATTTGCTGCATCATTAGTTTTACCATTGCATCTGTGAAGTATGTGTATGAAAACTGTCTGGCAATGACTGGCAATGGTTGCATCATCATTAGTCACTATCTGTGGCAATAAAAACTGTTGTTAAAGGCTCTGGAGTAAGACCATGAGTCACCATTCCATACGTTGTTGGCATCTGATCACTGAAATAAGTAAAACCGTTAAAGACGTTTTCCAGTTTCAGTGAAAACTTGACTTTGAGTCACAGCGATCCTATGCAGTAGAAAACGACACTGAAACTTTTCTTGTACTTCTCCCTCTGTCCTGCCTTCTTCCTCAGTCTTCTCTTCCCCAGAGATCTCCAAGGTGAGAGGGTACAGGGGGTAATCAATTTATGTTCCTATCAATCACTACTACTACAGGAATTATCAGTCTATAATTGATAACCCATTTGATCAATATGCCACAGATGGGGAAGTGGATCTCGATTGATATTAAGATACGATCGTAATTTATGATGGTAGATTATCGATTGTATCTCTGTTTCCACCAACTAATCTCATAATCTCACCGATCAAAATCTGATCGTATTCATGAACATAGTGCTACCCACTAATACAAAACGATTGATAATATTCCACCCTGGTGATCAACTCAGCTTGATCGAATCAGATAGAAAATTTAGTCTAAATCAATTGGAAGGGAAGTTATGGCTATTCGATTGTTTGCGGATTTGAGTGTTGCGAAACATTGATCGGATATAAAGAACAATGGGCTAGATTCATAGAGAGTTACGCCGGCGTATCAGTAGATACGCCGTCGTAACTCTGAATCTACACCGTCGTAAATTTAAGCATATTCTGGAAACCAGATACGCTTAAATTAGGCTAAGATACGAGCGGCGTAAGTCTCCTACGCCGTCGTATCTTAGGGTGCATATTTACGCTGGCCGCTAGGTGGCGCTTCCTTCGATTTCATTGTAGAATATGCAAATGAGCTGGATACGCCGATTCAGAAACGTACGTGCGCCCGGCGATTTTTTTTACGCCGTTTGCGTAAGGCTTTTTCCGGCGTAACGTTACCCCTGCTATATGAGGCATAGCATGTTAAGTATGGACGTCGGGACAGCGTCGAATTTTGCGTCGTTTGCGTAAGTCGTTCACGAATAGGGCTTTGCGTTCACGTCGAAAGCATTGACTATTTGCAACGTGATTAGGAGCATGCACACTGGGATACGTTCACGGCCGGCGCATGCGCCGTTCGTGAGAAACGTCATTTACGTGGGGTCATGTTTTATTTGCATAAAACACACCCACCTCTTGACAATTTGAATTCGGCGCGCTTAAGCCGGCAGATTTACGCTACGCCGCCGCAATTTACGGAGCAAGTGCTTTGAGAATACTGCACTTGCCTCTATAAATTGTGGCGGCGTAGCGTAAATAACATACGCTATGCCCGCACAAATTTACGTCGCCCTACCTGAATCTAGCCCAATGTGTGTGGCCACCTTGACAACTTCAATACCGGGCACTTTCAACCCCTTCCTTCCCAGGGCAATTTTCAGCTTTCAGCACTCTGGCACTTTCAAGGACAATTGCGCAGTCATGCAACATTTTCCCAAATGACATTTTTATAATTTTGTTCACACTAATAGAGCTTGCTTTTGGTTGTATTTATTCATGACCCCGTTTTTTATTTTTTGCGATATAAGCGAAATAAAAAACGAAAATTTGAAAAAAAAAAAAAATTCTACTTTCTATTTTAAAAGAAATTTAATAAAATCAAATTTTGTCATAAATTTAAGCCAAAATGTATTCTGCTACATGTCTGGTAAATAAAGTCCCGTTAAAGGGGTTGTAAAGGCTTGTTTTTTATTTTCTAAATAGGTTCCTTAAGCTAGTGCATTGTTGGTTCACTTACCTTTTCCTTCCATCTCCCTTTTAAAGGTTTTTTTTTTCTTTGTTGGGATTTCTCACTTCCTGTTCCTCCTCAGTAAGCTGTTCTGACTGACTTTCCACCGCTTGGATGAAAGGTAAGTGAACCAACAATGCACGAGCTTAAAGGAACCAATTTAGAAAATATAAAACAAACCTTTACAACCCCTTTAAGTGTATATTAATTGGTTCGTGTGATCACAGACAGACAGACGAAGATGATCATGTACAGGTGTGCGTAGATGATCACGGACATATGTATGCAGATAATCATTGGGACACATAGGGCCAGATTCACAGAAGAGATACGACGGCGTATCTCCTGATACTTCGTCGTATCTCTGAGAGTATCTATGCGGCTGATTCATAGAATCAGTTACGCATAGATAGCCCTAAGATCCGACAGGTGTAATTAACTTACACCGTTGGATCTTAGGATGCAATACTTCGGCCGCCGCTGGGTGGAGTTCGCGTCGTTTTCCAGCGTCGGGTATGCAAATGAGGTTTTACGGCGATCCACGAAGGTACGCACGGTCGTTACGTCGTCGCAAGTCTTTTTTTCCCGTCGCAAAGTTAGTCATGCTTTTTCATGGCTTAACTTTACACAGCCCATGTTAAAGTATGGCCGTCGTTCCCGCGTCAAATTTGAATTTTTTTTTTCGGCGTAAGCACGTCGGGAAAATTGCGAACGGAGCATGCGCAGAACGTTTGGCGCGGGAGCCAGCCTAATTTAAATGGTACACGCCCCATTTGAATTAGGCGGGCTTGCGCCGGACGTGTTTACGATACTCCGTCGTAAGTGTACACGCAAGTGCTTGGTGAATCAGGCACTTGCTCTGAAAACTTGCGGCAGTGTAACGTAAAAAAGCTATAAAAATGCATTGTTTACTGTGAAAATGACAATTGCAGTTTGGGAGTTTACCACTAGGGGGCGCTGAAGGGGTTAAAGCGGAGGTTCACCCAAAAAAAATTCTTTTAACATTACATTCAGCCGAGTTGTCCTAATGACAATCGGCTGTTTTTTTTTTTTATTATATCCCCGTACATACCGTATTATCACCGCCGCTTCCAGGTATGTCTTCTGCGGGACTGGGCGTTCCTAATTGACTGACAGGCTTCCGACCGTCGCATACTGCGCGTCACGAGTTGCCGAAAGAAGCCGAACATCAGTCCGCAGGCGCCATATAGAGCCGACTCGCAGTCCGGCTTCTTTCGGCAACTCGTGACGCGCTGTATGCGACGGTCGGAAGCCTGTCAGTCAATTAGGAACGCCCAGTCCCGCAGAAGACATACCCGGAAGCGGCGGTGAAAATACGGTATGTAAGGGGTTAAAGTTAAAAAAAACAGCCGATTGTCATTAGGACAACTCGGCTGAATGTAATGTTAACATTTTTTTTTGAGTGAACCCCCGCTTTAAGTGTGACCTCATATGTGTTTCTAACTGTAGGGGGCGGGGCTGGACGTGTGACGTCATTGATCGTGTTTCCCTATGTCAGGGAACAGACGATCAATGACAGCGCCACAGTGAAGAACGGGGAAGCTGTGTTTACACACACCTCTCCCCGTTCTTCAGCTCCGGGGACCGATCGCGGGACTCCAGCGGCGATCGCGTCCACGGGTGCCGCGGTCACGGAGCTTCGGACCAGGGCGCGTGCCCGCGACCCACGACTGGGCATTTAACAATCACGTACAGGTACGTGATTGTGCCCAGCCGTGCCATTCTGCCGACGTATATCGGCGTTAGGCGGTCCTTAAGTGGTTAAAGCCCAACTTCAGGAAGAAAAAAAAGGTTTTGCCTTGAAATATTCAGATTCATTGCATAGACCCAGTGTGGTTCTCTTTAGCTCCATGGCAGTTGTCACAGTTGGGTGGATTGTACTTTCAGACTGGTAGGGAAGTTGTCACTCTGGAGGTTTAGTGGTCCCTGACTCTGGCGGTGGATGTGGTTTTGATACCACAGGTGAGGAAGTTTATCTTACATTCGGTGTTACAGTAATCGATGTTACTGGGGGCAGCTGTTACACAACTGACAAAATATCCCAGCCCCCGAGTGATTTCAGAATGAAAGTTTAAACCTGCTTGTGAAACTCAGGTTAGTGAGCTAATCTGAGAATCTTACTCAGAAGGAGACTTGCTATATCAGCAGATTTTACCGTAACAGTCGCCTCTGCTCCTTTTTTGTTATTGTTTTTTTTTTTTTTTTCTTTAATTCGGATCCAAGATTTAAAGTGACACCAAACAATATCCTTATTCTCCAAAAATAATTCATAAACATCATGGCAGCTATTTTATTGGGGACTTTCAGGCCCCATTCACACCTAGGCGTTTTTACGCCTGAAGCGCACTGCTCACAAACGCCAGAGGGGAGAATTAACATTATTCCCTATGGTGACTGTTCACGCCTGAACGCCCAAACGCCTGTCGCGCGAAGCTCAAACAAGTCCCGGACCTTTTTTTGTCGCGCGTATCGTGCGGTTTGGGCGTATTTGAGCGTTTTTTTCCCCATAGAAAGTAATGGGAAACGCGCGAATTGAGCGTATCGCGCGACAACGGGCGTTTGCTACGGGCGTTTCGTCGCTTTAATAAATAGAACTCGTCGCCCATGCAGAAGATTAAAAAAATCTACCAACATAGCAACAAGTGATGAAAAGATGATCATTTTTCCTATTGGCTAAAATAAAAAACGCCGAAGTACAAAAACGTCGCACGACGCTGTATGCAAATGCGCAAATACGCGCGACAAAACGCCAGAAAAAAACGCCCAAAAAAACGACCGAACGACCGACGCTCAGGTGTGAATGCAGCCTAACTGGTGATGCAGCAGAGGTGAAGATATTGGTGATTTGGCCTTTCATATTCAAATATATTTAGTCCCAGATTCTCGTAGATGGGCGTAAAACTGCGGCGGCGTAACGTATGTCATTTACGTTACGCCGCCGCAAGTTTTACAGGCAAGTGCTTTATTCACAAGGAACTTTAAATTGTAATGTTGCGGCGGTGTAGCGTAAATCCCCCGGCGCAAGCCCGCCTAATTCAAATGAGCCGGGTAGGGGGCGTAGAGCATTTAAATTAGGCGCGTTCCCGCGCCGAATGTACTGCGCATGCGCCGTCCCTAAAATTTCCCGACGTGCATTGCGCTAAATGACGTTGCAAGGACGTCATTGGTTTTCGACGTGAACGTAAATGGCGTCCAGCCCCATTCACGGACGACTTACGCAAACGACGTAAATTTTTAGATTTCGACGCAGGAACGACGGCCATACTTAACATTGGTTGCCCCTCATATAGCAGGGGCAACTTTACGCGTCGCAAATCTAACGTAAACGTCGTAACGTCACTGCGTCGACCGCGTGTACGTTCGGGAATTCGCGTATTTTGCTAATTTGCATACTCGACGGGAAAAACAACGGAGGCGACACCTAGCGGCAAAAAAAAAAATTGCATTTAAGATCCGAAAGCGTAAGAGCCTTACGACTGTCGGATCTAATGGATATCTATGCGTAACTGATTCTAAGAATCAGTCGCATAGATACGACGGCCCAGATTAGGACTTACGACGGCGTACATTGCGTTGGGCCGTCGTAAGCCCTTTCAGAATCTGGGCCAATCTCTTTACATTGAACAGGTTGAGAGACTAGTTTTCCTTTTTCTCCTTGGATCTGTGTCTCTTTGCCATTGGATCACTGGTGGACAATATGTGGACGGCCACAAATATGCCCTAATTAGTATGGACCGCTTTTTAGCGAAATCAAATTAAGTTATTTGTGTTATGTGCTTCCTTGGACACGGAGTACAATAGCTTTGGGGACTTTTAGCTAGTGTTAGTTTCGGTATCAAATTTTAATTTTGTTTTAGTCACCTGCAATTGCTTTCATTTTAGTCATATTTAGTCGACTAAAATCTCGAATCGAATGTGTTTAGTTAAAGCATTTATTTAAGCATTTAAGCAATTCTCTAGAATTTCCAAACTCATTGAGCTAGATTCACAAAGCGTTTACGTCGGCGTATCTATTGATACGTCGCGTAAGTTGAAAGATGCGCCGTCGTATCTATGCTTGCTATTCAGGGAGCTAGATTTCCTCCGACCGACGTAAGTCTTAGTACGCCGTCGTATCTAGGGTGCATATTTACGCTGGCCGCTAGGGGCGCTTCCGTAGATTTACGCGTAGAATATGTAAATGAGCTAGATACACCGATTCACGAACGTACTTGCGCCCGCTACGCCGTTTACGTAAGGCTTACGTCCGGCGTAACGTTACCTCTGCTATATGAGGCGCAGCCAAAGTTAAGGTATGGGCGTCGGAACAGCCGTCTAATTTTACGTCGTTTACGTAAGTGGTACGTGAATGGGGCTGTGCGTAGGTTATGCTCACGTCGAAAGCATTGCGCCGACGTTTCTTAGGGAGTGTATGCGACGTGATTCTGAGCATGCGCGCGCATACGCCGTACGAATGGTAATTCATTTACATGGGGTCACGGCTAATTTAAATGAAGCACAGCCCCTACCTGCCTATTTTGAATTAGGAGGGCTTAGGCCGGCCTAATTACACTACGCCAGCGCAGCGTACAGCGTGGGATCTTTCAGAATACTGTTCTGGGCTCCCTCATTTACGTTGGCGTAGCGCATATGAGATGCGCTACGCCGGCCAAAAGGTACGCCGCTGTACCTGAATATAGCTCCTTATATACTCCTGGAGGAAAAATAAAAATCTTATGATATTATTTATGGTATTAAGGTTTAAACAAGCTCACAGATACAGATTTAAGGATCTAAAAAAAGAATTGTTGCTCTACATAAAGATAGCCTAGGCAATAAGAAGATTGCCAAGATCCTGAAACCGAGCTGCAGCCAAGACCATACAGCGGTTTAACAGGACAGGTTCCACTCAGAACAGGCCTTGCCATGGTCGACCAAAGAAGTTGAGTGCACGTGCTGAGCACTATCTCAAGAGGTTGTCTTTGGGAAATAGACGTATTAGTGCTGCCAGTAATGCTGCAGAGGTTGAAGGGGTGGGGGGTCAGCCTGTCAGTGCTCAGACCATACGCTGCACACTGCATCAAATTGGTCTGCATGGCTGTCATCCTAGAGGGAAGCCTCTTCTAAAGATGATGCTCATTAAATCCTGCAAACAGTTTGCTGAAGACAAGCAGACTGAAGCCTCGTACACATGATCAGTCCATCCGATGAGAACGGTCTGTACGTCCTCTTTAAGTGCCCAGCCGTGAGTCGCGGGCGCGCGCCCCGCGGCGAGCGACCCGGTCTGAAGCTCCGTCACCACGGCTGCGGGAACCGTGGACCCGATCGCCGCTGGAGTCCCACGATCGGTCCCCGGAGCTGAAGAACGGGGAGAGCTGTGTGTAAACACAGCTTCCCCGTTCTTCATTGTGGCGCTGTCATTGAGCGTGTGTTCCCTAATATAGGGAAACACGATCAATGACGTCCCACGTCCAGCCCCGCCCCCTACAGTTAGAAACACAGATGAGGTCACACTTAACCCCTTCAGCGCCCCCTAGTGGGTAACTCCCAAACTGCAATTGTCATTTTCACAGTAAACAATGCATTTTTAATGCATTTTTTGCTGTGAAAATGACAATGGTCCCAAAAATGTGTAAAAATTGTCCAATGTGTCCGCCATAATGTCGCAGTCACGAAAAAAAACCGCTGATCGCCGCCATTAGTAGTAAAAAAATGTTTTTTCTATACAAATGCAATAAAACTATCCCCGATTTTGTAAACGCTATAAATTTTGCGCAAACCAAATCGATAAACGCTTATTGCGATTTTTTTTACCAAAAATAGGTAGAAGAATACGTATCGGCCTAAAAAAAAAAAAATTGATATATTTTTTGGGGATGTTTATTATAGTAAAAAATATTGGGCCATATTCTCATAGAAGTTACGATGGAGTATCTCAGGATACTCCATCGTAACTCCCTTTTTTGGCCCGTGTATCTATGCGACTGATTCTTAGAATCATTTTCGCATAGATACACTTAAGATCCGCCATCTGTAAGTCACTTACACTGGCGGATCTTAAATGTAATGACGCCGGCCGCCGCTAGATGGCATTTACGTGAAGGACTCATTTGCGTATGCAAATGATCCTTCTACGCCGATTCCCGAACGAGTTTGCGTCGGGTAACCGTCGCTAACGTCGTTTGCGTAAGCGGAAATTTAGTCCTGCTATATGAGGAGTAAATTTCCGCAAGTCCCACGTAGGCCATGTTACGGATGGCGTCGGGTCCGCGTCGTGTTTTTTCGTCGGGTACGTCGTTTCCGTAAGTCGTTTTTGAATACGACTTTACGTCAATGACGCACACGTCGGCGTCATTGACGTTTTCCGCCGAGAACTGGAGCATGCGCACTGGGCTTTTTGAAGCCCGGCGCATGCGCAGTTCATTAGAATCGGGGGCGCGCTTAATTTGAATACAAGCCGCCCCCTTGGAGATCCGCCAGGCTACGCCGGGGCATTTACACTCCGCCGTCCCAACTTATGGAGCAAGTGGTTGGGGAATACAACACTTGCTCCTGTAAGTTGGGACAGCGGAGTGTAAATGCCTTAAGCGCAGCCGACGGATTTTTAGAGAGAATATGGGCCATTGAATTTTTTTCAAAATTGTCGCTTTATTTTTGTTTATAGCGCAAAAAATAAAAACCGCAGAGGTGATCAAATCCCACCAAAAGAAAGCTCTATTTGTGGGGGAAAAAAGGACGCCAATTTTGTTTGGGAGCTACGTCGCAGGACCGCGCAATTGTCAGTTAAAGCGGCGCAGTGCTGTATCGCAAAAACTGGCCGGGTCCTTTAGCTGCCTAAAGTTCCGGGTCTTAAGTGGTTAATGTGTCATGGGTGTGAATATAGATGAATATTTTTTTGCTTATGTATGTACAAATTGGATGTACTATGATGTGTGCATATGTTAAATATATCTGGTATTCTGACCAGGTATGCAGTTATTTTTCACGTGCCGCATTTAAAGTCCCACAACCCTCCTTTTTATGTCTATTATAATGACACTGCCTGTCACTTTATATGTGACATGTTACTACTGCATTGTATAAATAAAAATTATCAAACGGAAAAAAAAGTGAAATGTATATTCCTATTCTGAATCCTATAGGCCGGGGTGATCACATGCACACACCCATGCAAGCGGCAGTTCTAAGAATTCTTTTTTATCCAGTCATCTGCCAGATTCCAGCTGTCATTTTTCAGACCAGATTAGAATGTGGGCGGTGGCTTTTTCTTCCCTGCATGGTGTGAAATCACTCTGTGTCGTTTATTGCCTGTTCTTTGGATCTGTTCATACACTGATTTACAATTACCCCACAGCAGTATACCCTCCAGCAGCAGCAAACCCCTGCAAAAATATACCCCCAGCAACAATAGATCCACCCCAGCAACAATAGACCCCCTTCCTCAACAGTAGATCCCTCCCAGCAACAACTAAACCCCTGCAACATATGAACCCCCTAACAACAACAATAGATCCCCCACCAGCAACAATAGGCCTCCCAATCAACAATACCCCCCCACAATAGTAGATCCTCCCAGTGACAACAGATTCTCCAGCAGTCAGCGTCAATAAACCCTCCATTAACCACTTAAGGCCCGCACCTTTAGGCAGCTAAAGGACCCGGCCAGTTTTTGCGATTCGGCACTGCGTCGATTTAACTGACAATTGCGCGGTCGTGCGACGTGGCTCCCAAACAAAATTGGCGTCCTTTTTTTCCCACAAATAGAGCTTTCTTTTGGTGGTTTTTGATCACCTCTGCGGTTTTTATTTTTTGCGCTATAAACAAAAATACAGCGACAATTTTGAAAAAATGCAATGGGCTAGATTCAGGTAGGGGAGCGCATAGTTACGGCGGCGCAGCGTATTGTATTTACGCTACGCCGACGCAACTTACAGGACCTAGTGCAGTATTCACAAAGCACTTGCTCCGTAAGTTGCGGCAGCGTAGCGTAAATGGGGCCGGCGTAAGCGCGCGTAATTTAAATGTGGAAGGGGGGGCGTGTTTTATGTAAATCTATGATTACCTGACGTGATTGACGTTTTGTACGGACGGCACATGCGCCGTCCGTGTACATATCCCAGTGTGCATTGCTCCCAAGTACGGCGCAACGACGTATTGGTTTAGACGTGAACGTAAATTACGTCCAGCCCTATTCGCGAACGACTTACGCAAACGACGTATAAAATTCAAATTTCGAAGCGGGAACGACGTCCATACTTAACATTGGCTGCGCCTCCTAATAGCAGGAGTAACCTTACGCCGAAAAAGCCTAACGTAAACGACGTAAATAAATTGCGCCGGCCGTACGTACGTTTGTGAATCGGCATATCTAGGTAATTTGCATATTCTACGCCGAAAACAACAGTTACGTTGGCGGAGGAAGCCTATTTTTGGAGCGTATCTGCCTTTGAGAATCGGCGTAACGATACCCTGGCGCAGATTTGAAATTACGGCGGCGTATCTGGAGATACGCCGCCGTAAATGCTACATGAATCTAGCCCTCTACCTTTGAGAATTGGCGTAACGATACGCCGGCGCAGATTTGAAATTACGGCGGCGTATCTGGAGATACGCCGCCGTAAATGCTACATGAATCTAGCCCAAACATTTTTACTTTTTGCTATAACGAATATCCCCCAAAAATATATAAAACATTTTTTTTTCCTCAGTTTAGGCTGATTTTACCTATTTTTGGTAAAAAAAATCGCAATAAGCGTTTATCGGTTGGTTTGCGCAAAATTTATAGCATTTACAAAATAGGGGATCGTTTTATGACATTTTTATAATTTTTTTTTTTTTTTTTACTACTAATGGCGGAGATCAGCTATTTTTTTCGTGACTGCGACATTATGGAGGACACTTCGGACAATTTTGACACATTTTTGGGACCATTGTCATTTTCACAGCAAAAAATGCATTTAAAATGCATTGTTTACTGTGAAAATGACAATTGCAGTTTGAAAGTTAACCACAATGGGGCGCTGAAGGGGTTATGTGTGACCTCATCTGTGTTTCTAACTGTAGGGGTGTGTGGCTGTAGGTGTGACGTGATCGATTGTGTTTCCCTATAAAAGGGAACACACGATCGATCACGGCGCCACAGGCGCCCCGTTCTTCAGCTCTGGGGACCGATCGTGGGACTCCAGCGGCGATCGGGTCCCGCGGTCACAGTCACGCAGCTTCGGACCAGGCCACGGGCGCACCCACGGCTGGGCACTAAAAGAGGACGTACCTGTATGTGCTTGTGCCCAGCCGTGCCATTCTGCCGACGTAAATGTGCAGGAGGCGGTCCTTAAGTGGTTAAATACATTTAGTGCTGCAGGTGCTGGAACTGCGTTCCCCTCGTTCCCACTGAAAAAAGCCCTGGCTATACCAAATATAGTTAAAAAAATGAAAATGTTTACTAATCCTGTACAGTTGCTGCCAGGTACGGTGTGACATGGTAACTATGTGCATGCTATACAATAGAACCTTCTTCATTTGAGGAATCATATGCTGTTCCCCTCTTCTTTTAATACACTTTTTTATACGGTTGAGTTTCCCACATTTGGGGAAATCGCAGGGAGTGCAATGGCTGAGCCTCGTCCTGGGAGAACAACCTTCATGATCATGGTATCTTTCCTGATAGGTAAATATTGTACCCCTCTTCTATCTGAGGGGGACCCTCATGTGCACACAGCCTACCAGTCCTAAAGGGGTTCTAAAGCTTCGCGTTTAACCACTTCAGCCCCGGACCATTTTGCTGGTCAATGACCGGGACACTTTTTTGCGATTTGGCACTGCGTCGCTTTAACTGACAATTGCGCGGTCGTGTGACGTGGCTCCCAAACAAAATTGGCGTCCTTTTTTTCCCACACAAATAGAGCTTTCTTTTGGTGGTATTTGATCACCTCTGCGGTTTTTATTTTTTGCGCTAAAAATAGAGCGACAATTTTGAAAAAAATAATATTTTTTATTTTTTGCTATATTAAATATCCCCCAAAAAACATATAAAAAAAACAATTTCTTCCTCAGTTTAGGCCGATACATATTCTTCTACATATTTTTCGTAAAAAAAAAAAACGCAATAAGCGTTTATTGATTGGTTTGCGCAAAAGTTATAGCGTCTACAAAATAGGGGATAGTTTTATGGCATTTTTATAATTTTTTTTTTTTTAATAGTAATGGCCCCTAGTGGCTGCAATGCAAAATCACATTATATTACGTGATTTTGCACAGGCAAGCCGACCTGCCACCGTAAAACTACGGTGGGCGGTCGGCAAGCGTTTAAGGTGCATTGAGGCCCCGTACACACGGTCAGACAAACCGATGAGAATGGTCCGACGGTCCGTTTTCATCGGTTCACCTCTGAAGTGGCCTGACGGCCTGATATGTGTACACACCATCAGTTCAAAATCCGATCGGGTCAGAACGCGGTGACGTCAAACACACGACGTGCTGAATAAAACGAAGTTCAATGCTTCCAAGCATGCGTCGACTTGATTCTGAGCATGTGCGGGTTTTGAACCAATGCTTTTCTGTACTAACCATCGGTTTGGTCCGATGGGGCAGCGGTCCATCGGTTCGGTTTTGAAGCATGTTTAGAAATTTTGGACCGAAGGAAAACAGACCGATGGGCTATACACACGGTCGATTTGGTCCGATGAAAATGAACTTTGGTTCATTCTCATCGGTTTTGTCCGACCGTGTGTACGGGGCCTGTGGTGAAAAAACATCCGATGCTTAAAGGCCCCCTCCCAGCCCCCCGTTTACTTTCCTGAGCCCTCGAAAGTCCCGCGCCGTGAACGGGCTGGCTTCTCGGCTCTTCATTGGCTCCCGCTGTTATCAATCAAATCAATGAGGTGTGGGGCGGGGCCGAGTGATACAGTCGGCGGCTATGGCCACCGACTGTATCACGAGAGCGCGCCCGCAAGCTAACCCCCTTGGGAGAGAGCTTCCCAGAGGGGGGTTAGCTTTTGCGGGGAGGAGACGAGACAGCCGCCGAGGGACCCCAGAAGTCGAGGATCGGGGCCACTCTGTGCAAAATGTTTGTTATTTAAAGCGGTAGTTCACCCTCTCGTACTTGATGTTACCATCGAGACAGGCATTGTAGCGCGAGCTACAGTATGCCTGTCCCGATTTTTTTAACCCCGTACTCACCTCGTAGTCGTCCATCGTAGATTCCGGCTCCCGCGGGGAATGGGCGTGCCTATGGAGAGGGAGGATGATTGACGGCCGGCCCTGGCACATCACTCTCCCCGAAGACAGCCGGAGTAGGTCTCGGCTCTTCACGGCGCGTGCGCACAGGCTATGCGCACGCGTCGTGAAGACCAAGCCTATTTCGGCTATTTCCGGAGAAGCGTGACGCGCCAGAGCCGGCCGTCAATCATCCTCCGTCTCCAGAGGCACGCCCATTCCCCGGTATCTTCGATGGACGACTACAAGGTGAGTATGGGGGGAAAAAATTCGGGACAGGCATACTGTAGCTCGCGCTACAATGCCTGATTTAAAGGTAAAAGAAATTTTTTTTTTTTTTTTCCCGTCGATAGGGTGAACCCCCGCTTTAAATAAATTTAAAAAGGAACCTTTACAACCCCTTAAGCTCTTTGTTGTGTGTAAGCTCAAGCCTCCTACTTCATAGCTCTTTACTTGTTACTAAAAAGCAGTTTTCTTTTAAGTATCCCTGCAACAGCAGTACTCAGTATTTCCATTTGGTCTGAACAGGATTTCATGAGGTAACCAGATCTCGGAGAAGAGATTATGTAAGTATGAACTAAACTGGAAAAGCTGGTCTGCCGGTTGACACCGAGGAGTGAACTTGTCGCAAACCTGGACAGTTAAGACTGAGCACAACATAAAAAATGTATAGGCAGAGTTTGTTTCCAGTGAATACCGTATGTCAGAGTAATCGGTAGATCTGCAAATACAGGAAAATCAACACTTTCCTGTAGTATCTATCAAGCTTGGCCCATCACCCTTCCACCATCTCTACCTCTCTTTTGGTCAGTGAGGCAAAGGGGGCCACCAGGGATAAAATATTCCAGAGCAATCAGATAGAATCAAATTTCCACCTTTAGGCCCCTTTCAGACGTCCGCTCCGCTCGTCCGTGTATTACAAGTCCGTTAACGGACTTGTAATACATCCCTATGGGATCGCGTCCGTTAGCGGATGGAGCATCCGCTAGCGTCCGCGTCCGTCGGGATCCGGTTTTCGGAGGGAAGAAAACCCTATTTTTCTTCCGTCCGGCGGAGCGGAACTGATGCAGACGGACAGACGGTCCGTCTGCATCAGGTTCCCCATAGGGCAGAGCGGAGCTGAGACAGGGCGGTCCCTGCACTGTGTGCGGGGACCGCCCTATCCGCCGACAGCTCAGCGGGGATCCCCGCTGAGCCGGCGGAGACACACGGAGCGGACCCAGAAACGGTCCGCTCCGTGTGAAAGAGCCCTTATGGCAAAGTCAAGATTCGCCATCATCCTTCCACCTCTTGAACCCCTTTATTAGTTAGTAATGCCTTGTACACACGATCGAAATTTCTGATCAGACTTTTTCCTTTGGATATTCAGATCGTGTGTAGCCCCATCGGAGTTTAGATATAGAACATGTTCTATTTTTCTCCGATGGAATTTTAATTTGGATGGGCAAAATCCAGATTGTGTGTACGCCTCATAAGACTACTCATTAGGTTAAAGTAGTGGGGGCAGATCCACAGAGATCTGCACCCGCGCAGCGTATCAGAGATACGCTACGCCGCCGTACCTTACCTGGCTTTAGTTTGAATCCTTAAAGATTTCGCGCCGTAAGTTACGGTGGCGTAGTCTATCTCTGGCGGCGTAATTCAAATCGGCGATTAGGGGGCGTGTTTCATTTAAATGAAGCGCGTCCCCGCGCCGAATGAACGGCGCATGCGCCGTCCCTAAATTTCCCGCCGTGCATTGCGCTAAATGACGTCGCAAGGACGTCATTTTTTTAAACATAGACGTGAATTACGTCCATCCCGATTCACGGACGACTTACGAAAAAAAAATCAAAATAAACGCGGGAACGACGGCCATACTTAACATGGCAAGTCTAACTATACGCCGCAAAATAGCAGCTTTAAGTATACGCCGGAAAAAGCTGACAAGAGACAACATAAGAGAATGCGACGGCCGCGCGTAAGTTCGTGGATCGTCGGAAATAGCTAATTTGCATACTCGACGCAGAAAACGACGAGAACTCCACCCAGCGGACGCTGAAGTATTGCATCTAAGATCCAAAGGCGTACAAAGCCATACGCCTGTCGGATCTAACCCAGATGCCGTCGTATCTTGGTTTGAGGATTCAAACCAAAGATACGACACAGGAAATTTGAAAGTACGCCGGCGTATCAGTAGATACGCCGGCGTACTCTCTTTGTGGATCTGCCCCGTGGTCTCCAAACTGCAGCCCTTTGCGTGCCTTTATCTAGCCCTTGGGGCACTATTTCTTCCACTGACGCAAGGCATTATTTCTCCTTCTAACACCAATGATGGTCTTGTCCTTCTACCGACACCAACAGTGGGGCATATTTCCTCCCACTGGTATAAACAATGGAACACTATGCCTTCCACTGACACCAAGGAGGCAACACTATTCCTCCAATTGACACAGAGGATGAGGCACTATTTCTTCCACTGACACCAATGATGGGGCAGTATTCCTCTCCTGACACCAACAACGGAGCACTTCTCCTCCTACTGAAACAAACGATGGGACACTATTCCTTCCTATAACACCAACAATGGAGCACTATTCCTTCCACTGAAATCAGTGATGGGACACTATTCCTTCCACTGAAATCAGTGATGGGACACTATTCCTTCCACTGAAATCAGTGATGGGACACTATTCCTTCCACTCAAATCAGTGATGGGACACTATTCCTTCCACTCAAATCAGTGATGGGACACTATTCCTTCCACTCAAATCAGTGATGGGACACTATTCCTTCCACTCAAATCAGTGATGGGACACTATTCCTTCCACTCAAATTAGTGATGGGACACTATTCCTTCCACTCAAATCAGTGATGGGACACGATTCCTTCCACTCAAATCAGTGATGGGACACTATTCCTTCCACTGAAATTAGTGATGGGACACTATTCCTTCCACTCAAATCAGTGATGGGACACTATTCCTTCCACTGAAATTAGTGATGGGACACTATTCCTTCCACTGAAATTAGTGATGGGACACTATTCCTTCCACTGAAATTAGTGATGGGACACTGTTCCTTCCACTGAAATTAGTGATGGGGCACTTTTCCTCCCATTGACACCATGACACCAATTATGGGGCATTATTCTTCCCACTAATACCAATGATGAGGCACTGTGTAATTTTTATACTCCCTCTGACCACCAAGCCTGTGGCATTGTTTACACCATCTGGTGTTGGGGGATTATTTATTTATTTATTTATTTATTTAAAATGCTTATTGAGAGCGCAGTCATTACCAGCAGGCCTCGATGCGCTCAAGGCGCATCTCATTGGTACTCTCATTGGTTACAGTCTGGCCCCTCCCTAAAGTCTGATCAGCAGTAATATCAAGCATCTGAACTATTTCTAAATCTGCAGATTCAGGCAAACCTTCACTTTTCTAGTCATGTCAAGATTGGCCATTCTACTTCTTGAATCTCTCTGTAAGACTGCCCTTTATGTTAAAAGAGTTAGCAGGGGTTTCAAGCATCACAACAATTACTAGATGTACAGGCAAATCTCTGCCTGAGAGGGGCGCTGTCATCCCCATACTCCAGGGTACGGCCTCTCTGTCTCACCTGGACAGGAGGGGCAGCATTTACAAAAAACTATCGGCTGTATTTTCCTCCTGCAAAGCTGAAAGCCAGCTTCCTCTCCTCTCCTCTCGCTGGTATTCAGTGGCTGCAGAAGGAATATACAGCCCATCGGTTCTAGTAAATGCCGCCCCTCCTGCCCAGGCTTCACTTCTTTCTGCTGACCCCCTCCGCAATGCGGGCTGTGGGGGGTCGTTTCAGGATGGAGAGCAGGGAAAGTAGCCGGTAAATATGTAATTTACTGGGCCCCTTCATTCTCTGAATGAACACAGTGAGTGATTGGTAACAATCATTCCTGTGACCATTCATAACTGAAGCATAGTAAAAAAGTTTTTTATGCTTCAGTTTGTAAATGAACACACCGTTCACTGCCCTACTGACACCGTCCCTATACCATCCATTGCTCTACTGACACTGTCCCCACACCATCCACTGCCCTACTGACACTATCTCCACACTGCTTTACTGACACTTCCCCCACACTGTCCACTGCCCTGCTGACACTGTCCCCACACCTTCCACAGCCTTACTTACACTGTCTCCACACTGCCCACTGTCTTACTGACAATTCTCCCACACCATCCACTGCCCTGCTGACACCCTCCCCACACTGCCTTACTGACACTTCCCCCACAATGCCCACTGCCCTGCTGACACTGTCCCCACACCCTCCATAGCCTTACTGACACTTTTCCCACACCGTCCACTGCCCTGCTGACACCATCCACTGCCCTACTGACACTGTCCCCACACTGCCCACTGCCTTACTGACACTTCCCCCACACGTCCACTGCCCTACTGACACCGTCCACTGCCCTGCTGACACCCGCCACTGCCTTACTGACACAGTCCCCACACCATCCACTGCCCTACTGACACAGTCCCTACACCATCCACTGCCCTCCTGACACTGTCCCCACACCCTTCACTGCCCTACTGACACTGTCCCCACACCCTCCACTGCCCTACTGACACTGTCCCCACACTGCCCACTGCCTTACTGACACTTCTCCCACACCGTTCACTGCCCTGCTGACACCATCCACTGCCCTACTGACACTCTCCCAACACTGCCTTACTGACACTTCCCCCACACTGTCCACTGCCCTGCTGACACTGTCCCCACACCCTCCAAAGCCTTACTGACACTGTCCCCACACTGCCTTACTGACACTTCTCCCACACCGTCCACTGCCCTGCTGACACCATCCACTGCCCTACTGACACTCTCCCAACACTGCCTTATTGACACTTCCCCCACACTGTCCACTGCCCTGCTGACACTGTCCTCACACCCTCCACAGCCTTACTGACACTGTCCCCACACTACCTTACTGACACTTCTCCCACACCGTCCACTGCCCTGCTGACACCATCCACTGCCCTACTGACACTGTCCCCACACTGCCCACTGCCTTACTGACACTTCCCCCACAACGTCCACTGCCCTGCTGACACCCTCCACTGCCCTACTGACATCGTCCACTGCCCTGCTGACACCCGCCACTGCCCTACTGACACAGTTCCCACACCATCCACTGCCCTACTGACACAGTTCCCACACCATCCACTGCCCTACTGACACAGTCCCCACACCATCCACTGCCCTACTGACACAGTCCCTACACCATCCACTGCCCTACTGACACAGTCCCGACACCATCCACTACTCCACTGACACTGCCTACACATTGACCACTGCCTTACTGACACTGTCCCCACACTGTCCACTGCCTTACTGACACTGTCCCCACACTGTCCACTGCCTTACTGACATTGTCCACACCGTCCACTGCTCTACTGACACTGTCCCCACACTGTCTACTGGCTTACTGACATTGTCCCCACATTGCCCAATGCTCTACTTTTTTTTAAGCATATTTTATGGGTACAAGAATACTTTTGTTTTATTAAACCATGCTGAAACAATTTCTCAGAGCAATGTAAGTATTAGTATACCATGTTTGTAAAGTAAATTTCTTAAATAAAATCACAATCACTATGATCATATACCATTGTAACGATAGCAGGGACATGACTTTCTCTGTCCAGGTTCCCATTTCTCTGCCCCTGCGGACTCGGTACTGTCTCTCTTTTGCGGTGACCGGTGCAGACATTTTACTCTTCTGGCATGTAAGCAGCAACTTCATTAACTTAGGACTTCAGAAGTTATAAGACGTGTCAGAAAATGACCGAGCAATAAATGTAGGTTATATTTCCTGAACACGCCTGACAGTACAACTGGCTGCCTGCCAGTGTTGTGATCTCTCGAAAGCAGAGATAAGCCGTCCGTTTCAGACACGTACATAGGTGTGGTGATATCAGTACTCCGTCCATGGCTGTGTACGGCCTACACCAAGCTACAGTCTACTATCATAGAGAGGCGTGCATACATACCTGGGGTCACTCCGGATTTGTAATGCAGAGGCAGGATCTTTAGGTAAACCAGAATAGGTGTCTCAGATCTCATAATGAAGACCTTTAATGGTAAACCCCTTATATTAAAATGCAAAGTACCGTATTTATGGGGGAATATCGCGCTTCGGCGTATAGCGCGCACCATGAATAAAGACCAGTTTTTCCTGTAAAAAAAGTCCGTCTGCGGCCTCGGTGGTGTCCTCCCGCACTGTCTCCGAGTCGAATCCCCGCTTCCCGCGCTCAGTTTGAACGTCTCCGCCGACATATACCGAGCGCAGTACACTCGGGTATATTCGGCCACGCTCGGCTTCTCACGCATAAACGTCACAGAGCGTGACTATGAGCGAAGCCGAGCCTGGCCGAATATACCCGAGTGTACTGCGCTCGGTATATGTCGGCGGAGGCGTTCAAACTGAGCACGGGAAGCGGCTATCGGCGTATATCGCGCACCCACGATGTTCCTCTTATTTTAAGGGGGAAAAAAGTGTGCGGTATACGCCGATAAATACGGTACTTACCTTGCACCCAGCTTTATGGAAAATTCTTGTAGACCCAGACTCACAGCGGGATCCCGGGAATGGTTAGGATTCCAAATCACCCGAGACTCTCTGGCACCCCTCAGTAGGGCATTGTTCTAGCAGCTTAACCACTTCAGCCCCAGAAGGCTTACCCCCCCCCTTAATGACCAGGCCATTTTTTGCAATACGGCACTGTGTTACTTTAACTGATAATTGTGTGGACATGCGGCCTCTTACCCAAAAAAACGTCCTGAGTGTCTCACGGTCCAGGTAGCCCAAGCCTTACCCTGTCTCTTTTAAGTACCTAAAAGGACTCCGTACCCGGGAACAAGAGGGACAGAAGAGAGGGACAGAAGAGAGGGCCTCCAATAGTGTAGTATTAAAGCTCAGGGAGAATTTATTGAGATAAAAATGCGCTTACATGGGAAAAATATTACGAGTGCATAAACATGAACAGTGGCATTCTCAGCGCCGTCTCACGTTACTCCTGGTGTAGGTCTGCCCACGGCCAATCCCTACGCGTTACGACACAGTCACGTGTCTTCATCTGGGGACCAGGAGTGACGTGAGACGGCGCTGAGAACGCCACTGTTCATGTTTATGCTCTCGTTTTATTTATCCCATGTAAGCTAATTTTTATAATGCTCCCTAAGCTTTAATACTACACTATTGGAGGCCCTCTCTTCTGTCCCTCTTGTTCCTGGATACGGAGTCCTTTTAGGTACTTAAAGGAGATGGGGTAAGGCTTGGGCTATCCGGACCGTGAGACACTCAGGAAGTCTGTGTATGGAATAGTGTATACATGTTGATACATCTCTTATTGTACCGCTGATTTGATCCATTGGTGAGGTGAGAGTTCTGGGAGACCAGATTGAAGTCTTTTTAGTGCAGTTTCTCATTCCTCTCTGGGATTGGTGGACATCTATTCTTCTCCTTTAGCAGTGTTTACTGCCACTTCACTTATGGACTTTATTATTTGTCTTTATATTATTTGATTTATTTGGTCACCTCTAGCACTCTACACTGTTTATATTTTTGGTCACTATATATCTTCGGTCACTATATGATTATATGTGTTTTATATATTTTGCGCAAACAACCTTATTCCACTTATTGACTTTTTGCTGTTGTGTATACACTGCGAGTTGTTGCTGCAATTTGAAACTGTTAATTTTGGAACATTTTTATTCACTTGTAGTAGCGCAGAAGCCTTTGCACATTACTGTTGATTTGCGTAGTAATGTCTTTCCTCTGGCGACTCGACCATGCAGCCCATCTTTCCTCAAGTGTCTCTTTATTGTGCATCTTGAAACAGCCACACCACATGTTTTCAGAGAGTCCTGTATTTCACCTGAAGTTATTTGTGGGTTTTTCTTTGCATCCCAAACTATTTTCCTGGCAGTTGGGGCTTAAATTTTAGTTGGTCTACCTGACCGTGGTTTGGTTCCAACAGAACCCCTCATCTTTCCACTTCTTGATTAGAATTTGAACACTGCTGCTTGGCATTCTCAATTCCTTGGATCTGTTTTTATATCCTTTTACTATTTTATACAGTTCAACTACCTTTTCTCGCACATCCTATGACAATTCTTTGCTTTCCCCATGACTCAGAATCCAGAAACGTCAGTGCAGCACTGGATGAAAGATGCAAGGGTTTGTCAGGAGTCCAGAAACTCATTGACCTTTTATACACACACACTAATTACAAGCAAACAGATCACAGGTGAGGATAGTTACCTTTAATAGCCATTTAAACCCATTTGTGTCAACTTGTGTGCATGTTATCAGGCCAAAATCACCAGGTTATGTAAACTTTTGATCAGGGTAATTTGGGTAGTTTCTGTTGTGATTGTAATTTAAAAAGAGTAAACACAGTTGATTGATAATAAATGGCTTCAGCCAAACACGTAACCATGAGTGAAAGAAAAGTTTTTGTGTTATCATTCATATGCTCTAAAAATTACCAAGAAATCATAAATTCTGCCAGGGTATGTAAACTTATGAGCACAACTGTATATTGATGGGCATGTACGTTCCTGGATCCCATATGAAGAGAACCTCCTTTTCTAGGAATTGTTCTCCTCTGGGAAATAAGCCACTTCAGAATAAATGAAATAAGTGATTAATTGTCCTATAAACCATCTCATCTGTCTCCTACAGATCCCTCGCCGTTATCGATAAGGCACATTGATCGTGTGCATTAATCTTTTCCTGCCGCGCTGTCATGTCATCTATCTGGGCGCCTTTCCTGCTTTGACGTCTGCGCCGGCTGCATGTCCTGATTTCCCCATTCTTGTGAAATGCATATGCCGGCTCTACCGAAACCTTGTCATATTCATTTTCCGATGTGCCGTTTAGCCCGCCACCCATAGATAGTATGATGTTACATTTCTCAGCCCATTAACCTAATTAGACAGCGGATAGCTGATGTTATGGATGAACCAGCCATGTGAAATTGTATCCTGCAATGTATTAAATAGAATGATATAAGAGTATAGCTTGAAAACATGACTTGTTTGGACCTGTTATGTTGAAAGCAGTCCTTTTGATAACTGACTACTATTTTTGTATTGCATTTTCTCTATCTTTTTATTAATATTATTATTCAGGATTTATATAGTGCAAACAGTTTGCGCGACGCTTTACAACACAAGGGCAGACAGTACGGCCCAGATCCACAAAGAACTTACGCCGGCGTATCTATTGATACGCCGCGTAAGTTCTAAGATGCCCCGTCGTATCTTTGTTTTGTATCCACAAAACAAGATACGACTGAATGTGGGCTCGATCCGACTGACGTACGTCTTAGTACGCCGTCGGATCTTAGGTGCATATTTACGCTGGCCGCTAGGTGGCGCTTCCGTTGATTTGTGCTTAGAGTATGCAAATTAGCCAGATACGCCAATCCTCAAACGTACATCCGCCCGGCGCATTTTTTTTACGTCGTTTATGTAAGGCTTTCCCTGGGTCTATGAGGCGTACGCAATGTTAAGTATGGACGTCGGCACAGCGTAGAATTTTCTGTTGTTTACGTCGTTTGCGTAAAACGTTCGCGAATAGGGCTTTGCGTAAATTACGTTCACGTCAAAAGCATTGACTATTTGCGACGTGATTTCGAGCATGCGCACTGGGATACCCCCACGGATGGTGCATGCGCCGTTCAAAAAAAACGTCATTTACGTGGGTTCAAGTAGAATTAGCATAAAACACGCCCACATCTTATCCATTTGAATTGCGCGCCCTTACGCCGACACAGTTACACTACGCCGCCGTAACTTGCGGCGCAAATTCTTTCAGGATACGGAAACTACGCTCTAAGTTACGGCGGCGTAGTGTATCTTAGATACGCTACGCCCGCCTAAAGATAGGCAGATCTTTGTGGATCTGGCTCTACAACTACAATACAATTCAATACAGGAGGAATCCGAGGGCCCTTCTCATTAGAGCCTACAATCTAGAAGGGAGGATCAAGTGATACAAAAGATAAGAACTGTGGGGGATGAGCTGATGGAGAAAATAGACATATGCCGCGTACACGCGACCGTTTTTCATGACGAGAAAAATGCAATTTTCTTTAAATGGTCGTATGTATGCTCCAGAGCATTTTTCTCAACAAGAAAAATGCCTGATTTTTTTTAGAACCTGCTCTATTTTTTCTCGTTGTTTTTCACGTCGTAAAAAACGGTTGTGTGTACGCTTTAATGAGGGGGGAAAACGCGCAAGCTCAGAAGCAAGTTATGAGACGGGGAAATTAGCAAAAGCAGCCCAAAGGGTGGCGCCATTCGAATGGAACTTCCCCTTTATAGTGCTGTTGTATGTGTTGTACGTCACCTTCGCTTTGCTCAAGCCAATCAATAAACGCTTATTGCGATTTTTTTTTACGAAAAATATGTATCGAAGAATATGTATCGTCCTAAACTGAGGAAAAAAAATGTTTTTTTATATATTTTTGGGGGATATTTATTACAGCAAAAAGTAAAAAATATTCATTCTTTTCAAAATTGTCGCTTTGTTTTTGTTTATAGCGCAAAAAATAAAAACCGCAGAGGTGATCAAATACCACCAAAAGAAAGCTCTATTTGTGGGAAAAAAAGGACGCCAATTTTGTTTGGGAGCCACGTGCAATTGTCAGTTAAAGCGGCGCAGTCCCGAATCGAAAAAAGTGCTCTGGTCTTTGGGCAGCAATATGGTCCGGGGGTTAAGTGGTTAAAGGAGAAGTACAGCCAAAGCTTGTTTGGCTATACTTCTCCTGTGGATCACAGGAGAGCAGTTCGTTCTGCACTCCTGAAACCCGCTGTCAGCTACAGTGGGGATCGAAAGTTTGGGCACCCCAGGTAAAAATTTGTATTAATGTGCATAATGAAGCCAAGGAAAGATGTAAAAATCTCCAAAAGGCATCAAATTACAGATTAGACATTCTTATAATATGTCAGAAAAGTTATATTTTATTTCCATCATTTACACTTTCAAAATTGCAGAAAACAAAAAAATGGTGTCTGCAAAGGTTTGGGCACCCTGCAGAGTTAATATCTTGTACTGCCCCCTTTGGCAAGTATCACAGCTTGTAAACGCTTTTTGTAGCCAGCCAAGAGTCTTTCAATTCTTGTTTGAGGTATCTTTGCCCATTTTTCCTTACAAAAGTCTTCCAGTTCTTTGAGATTTCTGGGCTGTCTCGCACTGCTCTTTTAAGGTCTATCCATAGATTTTCAATTATGTTGAGGTCAGGAGATTGTGAAGGCCATGGCAAAATCTTCAGTTTACGCCTCATGATGTAATCCCCCATGGATTTTGAGGTGTGTTTATGATCATTGTCCATTTGTAGAAGCCATCCTCTCTTTAACTTCAGCTTTTTCACAGATGGCATCAAGTTACCATCCAAAATTTGCTGAAATGTTATTGAATACATTTTACCTTCTACTCGTGAAATGTTCCCTGTGCCACTGGCTGCAATACAACCCCAAAGCATGATTGATCCACCCCCATGCTTAACGGTTGGACAGAGGTTCTTTTCATTAAATTCTGTGCCCTTTCTTCTCCAAACGTACCTTTGCTCATTCCGGCCAAAAAGTTCAAACGCTGATTTTTGTGGTGAGGACGTAGAAGAGGTTTTCTTCTGATGACTCTTCCATGAAGATCATATTTGTACAAGTATCTCTTTATAGTGGAATAGTGTACCACAACTCCAGTGTCTGCCAGATCTTTCTGGAGGGATCGTGCAGTCAAACGTGGGTTTTGAATTGCTTTTCTCACAATCCTGCGAGCTGTTCTGTCTGATATTTTTCTTGGTCTTCCAGATCTTGCTTTAACTTCCACTGTTCCTGATGACTGCCATTTCTTAATTTCATTCCGAACAGAAGATATTGACATCTGAAAATGCTTTGCTATCTTCTTATAGCCTTCTCCAGCTTTGTGAGCGTCAACTATTTTCAGTTTTCTAGACAACTGCTTAGAAGAACCCATGGTGCTGATTGTTGGGGCAAGGTCAGATGAGTCTGGGCATTTAAAACCTTTGAGATTGACATCACCTGGTCTTCCCAAACGATGATTAAGAACAATACATGACACTGGCAGGTCTCAGCTTTGCAAAGGGAGCAGTGCATGCTATAAATTCTGCAGAGTGCCCAAACTTTTGCAGACGCCATTTTTTTGTTTTCTGTAATTTTGAAAGTGTAAATGATGGAAATAAATTCTAACTTTTTGTTGACATATTATAAGAATGTCTAATCTGTAATTTGATGCCTTTTGGAGATTTTTCCATCTTTCCTTGGCTTCGTTATGCACATTAATACAAATTTTTACCTGGGGTGCCCAAACTTTCGATCCCCACTGTAACATCACAGAGGCAGTCCAGGCTTGGGCAAAAACGCAACAATAAAGTCGGGATCCACCCACATGCCTAGACCAACACCCGTCTCAGCCTCTCAGCGAGCCGCTAAGAGCCTGAACCGGCGGTTCCCGCCCCCTCCACAGCCCAGCTCTCCAGTGAGCGAGGGGGGGGCAGTGTAAAGAGCAAGTGACTGACAGTCACCAGCTCTCTGCTTAGGGAGCTCTGAGAACCGAGCGACCGTGTTTGATCGCTCAGTTCTCAGAGCTCAGAGTTTGAAGCTGGCATGTTGGGTATTATTTACATTTTTTTTTTTTCATGGATTACATTTATGCCGTGTACACACTCTGGCTTTTGCCCGGCCAAAAGCACATTGGAATTCCGACGGAATTCCATCGGAATAAAATAGAACATGTTGTATATTTAAATTTCCGATGGAATTTCTCTGATGGGGCATACACACGGTCGGAATTTCATATGGAAAAAGTCTGTCTGACTTTTTCCATCGGAAATTCCGATTGTGTGTACGTAGCATTAGTCTTTTTGTTAATCGGGGTGGGAGCCTGATTATGACATACTGAATATTAGGTAACATGTAGTCTTTTGTCCAGCTATCAGAGAGAGCACACAGCCCCACTTCAGTGTCGTATCACTACCATTGTGTCAAGCTAATTTGGAAAAAATTAAGACTAAGACTGGGATGCCATTGAAGTTTATGTGCGTGTAAAGTTAAGCGTCCCAATACTTTTGGTAATATAGTGCTTTCATTAATCACTGATGTTATTTGTTATAGATCGGGGGTCAGAAACCAATCGATATCGGTCCACCCGTCAACCACAGGAAGGTGACAGGTAGACCGCGAACAGGTTCCTGTGCCGCCGACCCCCGCCTTCTATGTGTCCTTTATCCCTCCCAGTCTCAAGCCTGCGTGGCTCTGCCGTGTTTTCTGTGTCCTGCTCCTTCTCTGTCCCTCCCGCCCCCAGCCCCCTCCACCACTGTGATCAGTGAACAGTGGAGACCAGGAGGAAGCACAGCTCAGGTCGAGGGGCGGGAGGAGGAGCCGGCCAAATTAACTTTTTATGTTTAACAGAAGGTGATTGGTTGCTAGGACAAACAGGTAGGAGACTATGCTATGCGAGGCAGAGATTACTGCTATAGGGGAAAGGGAGGGGGAGGTCAGAAGACACCATTGTGGGGGGGGGGGGTTGATGTGAAGGGGACACTGTAATGTGCAGGGTCCTCTCCATAGCAGTGTCCTCTACCACCCTTCACATCACCCTCCACCTCCCCCCCTGAACCCTGCATTCTGAGCCTAACATACTCCTAATCCCTGCATTCTTAGCGCACTGCACTCCTGATTCCTGAATTCTGAGTGTAACGCACTCCTGAACCCTGCATTTTGAGCGCAACGCATTCTTGAACTCTGCATTCTGAGAGCAACGCACTCTCGAACTCTGTATTTTGAGCGCAACACATTCTTGAACCCTGCTTTCTGAGCGCAACGCACTCTTGAACCCTGTATTCTGAGTGCAACGCACTCCTGAACCCTGCATTCTGAGTGCAGCCCACTCCTGATTTTTGCATTCCGAGTGCAACACACTCCTGAACCCTGCATTCTGAGCGCAACACACTCTTGAACCCTGTATTCTGAGTGCAACGCACTCCTGAACCCTGCATTCTGAGTGCAGCCCACTCCTGATTTCTGCATTCTGAGCGCAACACACTCCTGAACCCTGCATTCTGAGCGCAGCCTACTCTTGATCCTTGCATTATGATCGCAACGCACTCCTGATCCCTGCATTCTCTGTATAATGCACTCCTAAACCCTGCACATCTTGTACTACTTATTTTTGTCAAAAGAAAAATCATCAAAAAAAGGGGGGGGGGGGTCGGTCTCACTGTCTTTCTTTTTTTTTTTGGGGGGGGGGACACTATGCCTGGTGATCTTTGACTTCATCAGTATTGTTCAAGTAGATCTCCATCCCTCGAAGAAGGTTGGCTACCCCCTGGTATAGATAAATGGATATCTAATTTTTCTGTCTGTACTTGGCTGAGCGTCTTGGTATACTGCAATGTTTGGCACGCTTTGTTTTGTTACTACTCAGCTTTAGTAGTTGTTGCAATGTTTGTAAAAGTCTAATAAACATACCCTAAAAAAAAATCATTAAGGGCCAATTCACACTATTGCTTTGCGGTAACACCCGAGCGCGGTCGTGTGAATGGGTCCCTAATGATTTTTTCAAAAACGTATACATAGCTGCATTGATTGGTGTGTTTTATGATCTGCCTGGCGCTCGGACTGGCTAAACCTCCGGTTAAAGTAGAAAGGTCTTTTCATTCTGATTATGTAATGGAAAGAATGACACAAATGACTTTGAGGGAAGGGCGGGGCCTGAGCAGCGGAAATTCGAAGAGGAAGTGTCAGAAGTAAATATTTCTGTGGTTTGTAAAAGTAAATATTATCAGCCTCTTCCATGGAATTTATAGGCCGGCCGTGTCAAGGTGCGTGTGTTCTGGAGAAGCCCGTGCCGGAGGAATCTCATGGACTGCCAACACTCTGTGATGGGAGGATGAACTGCAGCCGGATGGTGGATTGTCTAATGCCGAGAAGTCTTACAGTTCTTAGGACTTTGTTTTTTTATGAAAAGGGAACTCCAGCCTATGACATGTTTTAATACAGGACCCTGAGTAATAAGACACAAGGCTTTAACCACTTGAGGACCAGGCTTTTTCTGGCACTTTTGGTTTAAATCAGTATTTTTTGCAAGAAAATTACTTGTAACCCCTAAACCAGGGGTTGGCAAATTTGCTTGGAATCTAGGAGCCAGGTAAAAAAGTTAGGAGCCAGAAAACGCGCCCCGTCCCGACGAGCTTGCGCGCAGAAGCGAACACATACGTGAGCAGCGCCCGCATATGTAAACGGTGTTCAAACCACACATGTGAGGTATCGCCGCGATTGGTAGAGCGAGAGCAATAATTCTAGCACTAGACCTCCTCTGTAACTCAAAACATGCAACCTGTAGATTTTTTTTAAACGTCGCCTATGAAGATTTTAAAGGGTAAAAGTTTGTCGGCATTCCACGAGCGGACGCAATTTTGAAGCGTGACATGTTGGGTATGAATTTACTCGGCGTAACATTATCTTTCATAATATAAAAAAAAAAATGGGGATAACTTTACTGTTGTCTTATTTTTTAATAAAAAAAAGTGTAATTTTTTCACAAAAAAAGTGCGCTTGTAAGACCGCTGCGCAAATACGGCGTGACAGAAAGTATTGCAACGATCGCCATTTTATTCTCTAGGGTGTTAGGATAAAAAATATATATAATGTTTGGGGGTTCTAATTAGAGGGAAGAAGATGGCAGTGAAAATAGTGAAAAACAACATTAGAATTGCTGTTTAACCACTTGCTTACTGGGCACATAAACCCCCTTCGTTCCCAGGCGAAATCTCAGCGTCCGGCACTGCGTCGCTTTAACTGACAATTGCGCGGTCGTGCGACGTGGCTCCCAAACAAAATTGGCGTCCTTTTTTCCCCACAAATAGAGCTTTCTTTTGGTGGTATTTGATCACCTCTGCGGTTTTTATTTTTTGCGCTATAAACAAAAAAAGAGCAACAATTTAAAAAAAAAATATATTTTTTTTACTTGTTGCTATAATAAATATCCCAATTTTTTTTAAAAAAACTATTTTTTTTCTCAGTTAAGGCCGATACGTATTTTTCGACGTATTTTTGTAAAAAAAAAAAAAAAATCGCAATAAGCGACTGGTTTGCGCAAAAGTTATAGCGCCTACAAAATGGGGAACAGAATTATGATTTTTTTTATTATTTTTTTTTTTTACTAGTAATGGCGGCGATCTGCGATTTTTATTGGGACTGGGATATTGCGGCGGACGTATCGGACACTTTTGACACAAATTTGGCGCCATTCACATTTATACGGCGAGCAGTGCTATAAAAATGCACGAATTACTGTATAAATGTGACTGGCAGGGAAGGGGTTAACACTAGGGGGTGAGGAAGGGGTTAAATGTGTAGCCTGGGTGTGTTATAACTGTGTGGGGGGAGGGGGGTGACTGGGGGAGGTGACCGATGCTGTGTCTCTATGTACAAGGGACACAGATCGGTCTCCTCTCCTCTGACAGCACGTGGAGCTCTGTGTTTACACACAGAGCTCCACGTCCCTGCTGTCACCTGCCGTGTCACCGACGATCGCGTGTACCCGGCGGACATCGCGGCCGCCAGGTACACGCATCGGGTCTTCGGCGATGCGTCGGGACAGTTTTTACCCGCCGCGCGCCACCCAGTGGCGCGCGCGGGTAATGCACATAAAGGCCGTTTTTAAACGGCCACTTGGCACTTGAGAGCCGCGCTGCGGACGTATTTCGTCTATAGCGCGGATCTCAAGTGGTTAACTTGTAATGCTTAACTTGTAATACCAACGGCCACCACCAGATGGCGCCAGCTCACATCTGGTGGTAATAACTTGTAATACCAACGGCTCACCACCAGATGGCCCCAGCTCACAAAAAAAAAAAAAAAAAAAATTTTTTTTTTTTTTGCCCCCTTCCAAGCCAAGTCGCCAGGACCCTATTTCTAGTCGCCATGGCGACCTGGCGCCCGGGATTTGTTGAGCCCTGCCCTAAACATTAGGGGGCAGATCCACGTACCTTTGCGCAATAATACGCCTGGCGCAGCGTATCTAAGATACACTACACCGCCGTAACTTATTTATTTTGTTTCGAATCCTCAAAGAATTTGCGCCGTAAGTTACGGCGGCGTAGTGTATCTTTGGCTACGTAATGGCGCGCCATTCAAATCTCTGTGATGGGGGCGTGTTTTATGTAAATACGTTGTGACCCGACGTAAACAATGTTTTTTTTTAACTGCGCATGCTCCGTCCGTGGGGGTATCCCAGTGTGCATGCTCGGAATTAACCCGGAACAAGCCAATGCTCACGACGGTGACGTCATTCTACGCAAATGCCTATTCGCGAACGACTTACGCAAACAACGTAAAAAATTCAAAAATCCATACTTAACATTGAGTATGCCTCATAACAGTAGCTTTAAGTATACGCCGGAAAAAGCCGAACGCAAACGACGTAAAAAAATGCGCCGGCCGGACGTACGTTCGTGGATCACCATAACTAGCTAATTTGCATACTCGACATGGAATCCGACGGAAACGTCACCTAGCGGCCGCCGAAAAATTGCATCTTAGATCCGACGGCGTACTAAGACGTACGCCTGTCGGATCGAGCCGCGATGCCGTCGTATCTTGTTTTGAAGATACAAAACAAAGATACGACGCGCAAAATTTTAAATTACGCGGCGTATGAAGAGATACGCCGGCGTAATTCTTTCGTGGATCTGGCCCTATACATTTTGTTGCAGAGACCCTAGGGAATACAATTACAATCGTTGCAATTTTTTACGTCCAATGGGTTTTGCAAATGCAATATTTTTTTAAATAAATACATCTGACGAATGAATTTGAAAAAAATATTTACCCCAATTTTTTGTAAAATGTCAAAGATGATGTTACACCGAGTAAATAGATATCTAACATGCCACGCTTTAAAATGACACACACTCGTGGATGGAGAGATCTGGGGTCAAAAAGACCCCAAATCTCTCCTTTGCTTATAAAAGCAAAACAAAAACAATGTTTTAATGTTTTGCTTCCAGGCTTGACAGGAAGTGATTTCACGACATCGCTCCAGTCCTCCAAGGCCACAGAGTCGATCAAAGCAGATATACTCTTATGCCGCGTACAGACGGTCGTTTTTTGTGATGAAAAAAAACGACGTTTTTGAAAACGTCATTTAAAATGATCGTGTGTGGGAGAAAACGTCGTTTTATGTCTTCTAAAAAACGACACAAAAAAAAATCGAACATGCTCGAATTTTTTGTCGTTTTTTCAAAACGTCGTTTTTTGTTTCACAGAAATTGACAGTGTGTACCAAAAAACGACGTTTAAAACGACGTTTTTAAACCCGCGCATGCCCAGAAGCTAGTTTCAATGGAAAAAAGTGGTGAAACGTAACCTCGCTTTGCTAGAGCATTGTGAAAAAACGATGGTGTGTAGGCAACGTCGTTTTTGAAAATGATGTTTCAAAAACGTTGTTTTATTTCATGATTTAAAACGTCGTTTTTTTTTCATCACAAAAAACGACCGTCTGTACGCGGCATTAGGTCGTCTGTGTGGCCAGCCGGCAGCACCGTCTGATTGTTTCTCAGGTGAACCGCTGGAAACAGTAATGCCGCATACACACATTCGGAATTTCCGATGGAAAAAGTCAGATGGGAGCTTTCTATCCGATATTCTGACCGTGTATATGCGCCTTCGGACTATTTCCGACGGACTTAGATAGAGAGCAGGTTCTCAATTTTTCAGACGGAAAAAAATCCTATTGGTAAATCCGTTCATCTGTTTGAAATTCTGACGGGAAAAAAAACATGCATGCTCGGAAACAATTTGACGCATGCTCGGAAGCATTGAACTCCATTTTTCTCAGCTCATCGTACTGTTGTACGTCACTGCGTTCTTTACGGTCGGACTTTGGTGTGACCATGTGTATGTAAGCCAAGTTTGAGTGAAATTCCGTCGAAAAAAAAACAACCAACTTTTTTCAGACAGAAATTCTTCTCATGTGTACAGGGCATTAGCCCAAGAAACACTGGCGAGCGGCGGGAGGGCGTGGAGTCCCCTCCCGCTGCTTCTGAAAGAGTTCCAGCGTTCATAAGAAAGCCAGCCGACCAGCTGAAAAAAACAATACAATGATATCTTCAGCCATAATCCTGGTGAGTCACTTGCAAACCGCAGCGTATATATACGTATTGCCGTCGGTAAGTGGATAAACTTTTCTTGGCCCAATGACAGTATGCATATGGAAATCCTACATCCTCATATAAAGCTGAAACTTTCATTTCAATATATTCCTCAATAATCACACAGGATATTAACCCACTGTGTGTGCATCAGATGCCTTAGCAAACCAGATATTACTTTATAAAGGTAGCAGTGACATCATCTGATGCAAATGAAATCATCTCCAAATGCAAGTGTAAACTAAGCCTTAAAGGGGTTGTAAAGGTTCGCAGATAATTAAAAAAACAAACATGTCATACTTACCTCCACTGTGCAGTTTGTTTTGCACAGAGTGGCCCCGATCGTACTCTTCTGGGGTCCCACGGCCGCTCTCGCTGCTCCTCCCCGCAAGACGTAACCCCCTCTGGGAAGCGCTCTCCCAAGGGGGTTAGCTTGCGGGCGCGCTCTCGCGCTATACAATTGGCATCCATAGCCTTCAATTGTATGACTCTGCCCTGCCCCCTGGCCGCCGCGTCATTGGATGTGATTGACAGCAGCGGGAGCCAATGGCTGCGCTGCTATCAATTATCCAATGAGGAGCCGACAAGGGGGAAAGCAATGCCAGATCGCGCTCATGGAGATTCGGGACTCAGGTAAGCTCGGGGGGGGGGGGGGGGGGGCTGCAAGGTGTTTTTTCACCTTAATGCATAGGATGCATTAAGGTGAAAAAACACGAAGGTTTACAACCACTTTAAGCCCTGTACACACGGGCCAAATGTTGGGCGACATCGGCCGGTTAAAAAAAACTGACCGACATTCGGCCCGTGTCTAAGGCAAATGGTCCGACATAAGCCAGACATGTTGGGCCAGATTCACAAAGAGTTACGCCGGCGTATCAGTAGATACACCGACCTAACTCGCAATCTAAGCCTGTCGCATGTTTAAGTGTATGCTCAAACTGAGATACACTTAAACCTACCTAAGATACGACGGCCTGCGCCGTCGTATCTTAGGGTGCAATATTTCCGCTGGCCGCTAGGTGGCGCTTCCATTGAGTTCGGCGTAGAATATGCAAATGAGTAGATACGCCGATTCACGAACGTACGCTTGCCCGTCGCAGTAAAGATACGCCGTTTCCGTAAGAGGTATGCCGGTGTAAAGATAAAGCTGCCCCCTAGGTGGCGTAGCCAATGTTAAGTATGGCCGTCGTTCCCGCGTCGAAATTTTGAAATTTTACGTCGTTTGCGTAAGTCGTCCGTGAATGGGGCTGGACGTAATTTACGTTCACGTTGAAACCAATACGTCCTTGTGGCGTACTTTGCCGCAATGCACACTGGGATATGTACACGGACGACGCATGCGCCGTTTGTAAAAAACGCCAATCACATCGGGTCACCATTCATTTAAATAAAACACGCCCCCTTCATCCTCATTTGAATTACACGCGCTTACGCCGGCCCCATTTTTGCTACGCTGCCGTAACTTAGGAGGCAAGTGCTTTGAGAATACAGCACTTGCCTCTCTGACTTAAGGCGGCGTAGCGTAAATAGGATACGCTACGCCGCCTCAAAGATGCGGCGACCTACGTGAATCTGGCCCTTAGTCTTCTGTCCGAAGATCACGCTGGAAAACCAGCTCCCGATCAGTGCTTTCAACCAATGGCTGAGACCGCTGACCACCCCCCCTGTCAGAACACAATAGCTCAGCGGGGGAGATCGCTGTACTATCGTCAGAGTGTTAGCACAGAGGCTCCAACTGGAGCTGGGTTGAATGGAAAAAAACGCATAGTGTGTACCAGGCTTTAGACCAGCATTTTTTCAAACCGGGTGCCGAAAAGAGTCCTCAAGGGATGCCGCAGCAAAGGGACCAAAAAATGCCCTAACTATGGCAGGCATATCCTAAAACCTTTTTCACAGCCAAAAGTTAAAGCAGAACTTCACCCTAAAGAGGAAGTTTCGCTTTTCCTCCTCCTCCTCCCCCCCCACCTCTCCCATTTTTGGAATGTTTTTTTTTGGGGGGGGTGGCGGATGGGTACTGTACATGATTTTGACAGGTACCTGCTCCCACTTCCGGTCAGATCAATGGGCAATGGGCTTTCCTACCCACAGAAACGCAGAGAAAGAAGTTCCCAATCCCTTTTATAAAATAGTGCCCGCACCGAAAATTACCCTTGGCTAACGTATTCTGGACTGCTGCTATCTCCTGCCCTTGACCTTTGGCTCTGAACCTCGGACTTCCTGCTCTCTCCAACCCCCTGACCACGGCTTGCCTCTCGGACTTATCTTCTGCCTGTTTCCTGTTTCAAGTACCCGGACTTCCAGGACTGTCTCTGTGTGATTCCCAGCTGTCCTCAGCAAGCTACTGCCTGATCAGCTCCTGCTCCACGCTTCCAGTCTTCACCTTCCTGTCGGTACCGGTGCCTCCTGGTGCGTCCTTCACCCTGTTCCCACTCCAGGGGGCGGAAACTATGGGGTCTTTGGGGACCTCAGTGAAGCTTGTAGTTTACATTTAGCTGATATGTAATAAAATGCAAACGTATGGCCACATGGGGCAGGAAATGGGAGCATAACCACAGCAGCTAGAGGGTTAAAGGGAAACCCCCAAGCCAACATATGAAAGACACCCTGTAGTTCTCTTCTGTCTCTCGTCAACGTCTTGAGGTTAAATATGTTTCACGTCTTTAAGTCACATGATAGGAAATAGCTAACTCTACCTGGAAAGGAAGTAAAGAATAAATAGAAGTTACCGACATAGAGATGAACTTGTGATCTTTATAGAGTAATAAAAAGAGAAGGTGATAAACATGATACTTTGTTCAGATGTTTTGTTTTTGTATATACTATATAATACTATAAAACTTTAATGCAGCAATCATTTTTATTACGGCGAAGGTACTTATAGGTTTTGTTTTGTCTATTCAGAGAGAGTGACAGGTTCTGTTGGAGGAGCAATCCCTCCCTCCACACCTACTTATACCAATCATTCCTCCTGGAGTCCAAACCCTGTGTAAGCTCTTTGTCAGGTGGTGTCAGAGCTTCCACAGGGTTAATGTGTTCCTCCCTACCATCATGTGCAGGGCTGCTGTTAAAAATCATGGGGCCTTGTACAGCCTTTCTGACACCCCCCCCCCCCCGATGTGCAGCGGAACAGCGGTACTGACTTTATCTACTATGCCTCCTCTGCTCCCACAAACACATAATACTTACCTCCACTGTGCAGTTCGTTTTGCACAGAGTGGCCCCGAACATCCTCTTCTGGGGTCCCACGGCAGCTCCTCCCCGCAAGAGCTAACCCCCTCCGGGAAGCTTTCTCTCGAGGGGGGGTTACCTTGCGTGTATACAATCGGTGTCCATAGTCCCTGATTGTATGACTCGGCCCCGTCATTGGATTTGATTGACAGCAGCCAAGTGCTGCGCTGCTATCAATCTGTCCAATTAAGAGCCGATCAGGCATGGGGAGAACGACGCAGGATCACGCCCACGGAAGTTCAGGACTCAGGTAAGTAAAATGGGGGCTCGGGGGGGGGGGGGGGGCGAACACTGCAAGGTGTTTTTTCACCTTAATGCATAGGATGCATTACAAGCTCTGGTAAGCAAGTAGGAGTGGGGGGGGGGGGGGGGGTGGTCTAGTAAAATCAATTTATTAACCTGAGCAGAAATGAACAATAAAGCTTCCCCGGGCCCCTCTGTTTAGCAGATGAGCCTTGGGCCCATTACAACAGGGTCGGTTGTATTGCCTTATCAATGGCCCTGCTCATGTGAAAAACTTTCACCAAATCACATGGTTTTTCAGCTCTTTACCGCCACCCTGTGGGCAACTTCTGCTATTGTGGTCTGATCTTAAAGCGGAGGTTCACCCAAAAACACACCTTTGTACCATCCAAACTAGCATACTAGCATCAGCTACAGTATTTTTTTTTTGTGCTGTACTTACGGTTTAATCCGTAAGTTTTGTTTCAGACACCGGCGGGGAATGGGCGTTCCTATAAAGAGTGGAACATGATTGACGGCCGGCTATGGCGCGTCACACGTCCCGAAAATAGCCGGAATAGGACTCCGCTCTTCACGGCGCTATACGGCGCCTGCGCACAGACTAGGAGCTGACTGCGCAGGCGCCGTATATGTCCGCGTCCTATTTCGGCTTTTTTCGGAAGGCATGACGCGCCATAGCTGGACGTCAATCATGTACCCGTCTTCATAGGAACGCCCATTTCCCGGCCGGAGTCTGAAACAAAAGTTACGGATTAAACCGTAAGTACACCGCAAAAAAAAGGCATACTGTAGCTGACGCTAGTATGCTAGGTTGTATGGTAGATAAAGAAAAATATTTTTTTAGGGTGAACCCCCGCTTTAAGCATTGGTTCTGAGCATGCGTGTTTGTACTTTGGACTTTAGTCCGATGGACTTGTGTACACATGATTGTATTAGCGGACGTAGGACATTTGTTGCAGGAAAGTTTGTCTGTTTACACAGCGAACATTTGTCCGATGAAAAACACAAAAAGTTTGTCCGATGGAGCGTACACACGGTCGGATTGTCCGAAAAAACAGGTCCATCGGACATTTGTTTTCAAAAAGTCAGATCGTGTGTATGGGCCTTTAGGCTTGTAAAATTCATGTTAGTGGCCCAAAAATATGGATTCAAAATTGTGAGTTTAGTGGTCCGTGAGGCACGTAAGGTTGACAACCACTGGTCTGGAGCACTGCTTTTATTTTGTTTCATTATATGTTATTTTATTTTTATTTTATTTTTCTTCTTCTTGAAAGAAATGTGTTTTCTCTTTTCAGATGGAGCTTCGGTCAATAATTTCGCCCAAGTCCTGTCCTCCACTGAATGAAGATGCCTCGCTTTGCCTGTCTGAAGATCTTCTGTATTTATAACTGCCAGGGGCCCTTCATCCAGATAAATGGGCACGCTCAATACTTGACCGCACTTTTTATTACCACTTTCATATCTCTCAGGGACATTTTCCTATATGGGCGCTGCTGCAATCAAGTCAGGGAAGTCCAGTCACCATGGAAGATCAGCAGATCTACAAGACTCACCTGACATCCAACAGCAGCGATAGTTTGTATTATCAACAAATGCAACATCAGTCCAGCAACCAGGTGCTCCACCACAGCTATGACTCCGTAGACATGAACGCCTCCGAGTCATCCTCTTCCTCCCCCCACTTATCTCAGGACTCCAGAGATGTCACTTCAGGGGTTCAGGTGGAAGTGTCCAGGTCATCTCCGTGGGCAAACGCTGGGTTTGCAAATCACAGTGGAGCCCACGGTGGTTTAAATTGCTTTGAACAAAGCTTGCAGTGGAATCCACAAAGTAACGTAGACGATGGATATCAGGTTTCCTACTATCCTCAGCTTGACAATCACCCTAAAACGACCAGCGGGGCCTTACACAAACTGGACTCTTTCACACAAGTTTTTGCACGGCAGAATTTAAGGATTCATGCCATGTCTCAGGGTTTACCCCAGCCGTCGCCACTGCTGGACGCTGACAGCACACTCAGGCAGCTGTTGTCACTCAAGGCGTCGGGCGAGGAGCAGACGCAACCTAGCACCCTAGCTAGGTACTCTCAGGTCTCCCAGCAGATGCACCAAGGATTGGCAGATCCGCCTCAGAAGCATTCACTGCAACAGCCTCAGACACATTTTTATTACGAGTATTTGCAGCCCCCCCCTCAGGCATCCCAGTCTATGCAGCAGGGGCATCAGTTCAGGCAACAGGCGCAAACCCAACAGGTACTACAGCAGCATCCACAGGAAAGCCAGCAGATGCAGTATTATATGCAGCAGCACCCAGGAGGACAGCAGAGGCCCTCAACGCAGCAGTTTTCTGGTCAGATGTCTCAGTATTACCCTGTACAGTCTGCAGAACTGCATCACAATATACAACAACCTCAGCAACATCACATGCAGCTTCAGCAACAGTCATATAATGAAGATTGCACAGCAAAGGCTGAAAATTACCAGCAGGACCACTCCCAGAGCATGCAGCTGATTCAGCTGGGGTCAGTTCCACAGTATGTGTATCAAAACACGCAGACGCTTCGGCATCCTTACAAACAAAACTTGACGCCACGGCAGCATCTACCACAGGAGGCCAGCCCACAGAAACAGTATAACGTGGAAAATCGGCAAACAGTTCTCATGGATAGTCCAGTGGCAATGCCCAGTGCAGACCAGTTAGATAACAACTACAACCAGGAGGCTCTGGGAATTTTGGCCAACACTACTCACCAGCAAGTCCTAGCTGCAGACAACAGCCCTTACATACTTGGCAGCCAAGGTCTTCACCACTCGCCTACCACACCTTGGCCACAGGTACTGTGGGATCTCTTTGAATTATGTTTTTGTTCTCAATAAAGACCTATTTAGTCCCATGAGTCAGGGGTAGCTAAGCACACAAATAATGGCACGAGATAAGAATCAGGGATGGTACTGATGCAGTGTTTATAGGCCCCAAGGGGGCAGTAAGCAGAGTTATAAGATGCAAAAAATCAAAGAATCAATAATACAAAAAATACAAAATTTATTGATACATAAACAGTATAAAACTACTTCTACAATTAGGCCACTGGTCATAGTACAAAAGAATGGTTGCCTCTACATGTTTCACCACAAACGTAGCTTCTTCTGGAGCTTTTGTAGGACCTTTATTTTAAAACATTACCACCTGTTGAATGGTCACGATTCCGGGAACTCCCCAAGACCCACCGAGAGGTCCAATGGGGGACGTCTGTGCCACAATAGTGAAAGGAAAACAGTTGCCCTATAGTTACACCTTTAATTTCCAGACGTTTTGGCAAATCCATCGATCAATATTTAATCTTTCCCCATAAACGGACTTCATCCATTACCAGCATACTTCAAGGTGCTTGTACCCTCCAAGCATTTCCTTTATTTCACTTTGCCACGGTTGCTTGACTCATGCACCCAGGGAGGATCAAAGAAATTTGATCTGTCCCAAAGAATTTGGGTTTGGATACAGGGACGCCAATCCAACACTATTTCAATTTCACTGCCAGTCTGCCTGTCACAATATATACCGTATTTATCGGGGTATAGCGCACTCCCGCATATAGCGCGCACCCCTAAAGTTGCCCCGAATTCCTGTGGAAAAAAGATTTTTTGTACTTACAGTTTTGGTGTCTTGCGCGGCGTCCATCGGCGGCCTCGTCGGGTCCGGCGTCCGTCTGCGGCTTCGGGTGTCCTCTTCGTCGTTTCCCACGCCGAGTTTGAATACTGCGCCGACATATACAGAGCGCAGTACACTCGTGCATAGTCGGGCAGGCTCGGCTACTCTCGCGCTGATGTCCTGTACGTGCAGGACGTCAGCGCGAGAGGAGCCGAGACTGCCCGACAATACACGAGTGTACTGCGCTCGGTATATGTCGGCGCAGTATTCAAACGGGAAAGCGGATATCGGCGTATATCGCGCACCCACAATTTTGCCCTGATTTTCAGGGCAAAAAAGTGCGCGGTATACGCCGATAAATACGGCAATTCCTAGTTACCTAAATTGTTTGTGTTGATGTTGTTGTTTGTGGAAGATTTACTGTCAGTTTTAGAAGGGAATCTAACTATACCAGGCAATATGTCACCTCCCACACACCTGTTTGAACATACAATAGGTTTCACACTGAAATTCCTTTTCACCATGCCACTACTACATCTATTAGACCAGGCCTTGTCAAAATCCGGGCGCCTGCCGGTAGTTGAGGCCGCGGCTTTGCGGCCTTCACAGAAGGAAGCTGAGGCCTGCAGAAGGCCGCAAAGCCGCGGCCTCAATTACCGTCCCGGCCCGCGCCGGCCGGTAATTGAGGCCGTGGCTTTGCGGCCTTCACAGAAGGAAGCTGAGGCCTGCAGAAGGAATCTAGGAGTGGCCATCTTGTGGTGGCCGTTGGCATTACAAGTTACATTTCATTACATTTCAAGTAGCAAAAAACAGCAGTTCTAATGTGTTTTTTCACTGTTTTCACTGCCATCTCCTTCCCTCTAATTAGAACCCCCAAATATTATATATATTTTTTATTCTAACACCCTAGAGAATAAAATGGCGGTCGTTGCAGTATTTTCTGTCACACCGTATTTGCGCAGCGGACTTACAAGCGCACTTTATTTGGGAAAAAATACACTTTTTTTTATTAAAAAATAAGATAACAGTAAAGTTAGCCCAATTTTTTTTTTTTATTGTGAAAGATAATGTTACGCCGAGTAAATTGATACCCAACATGTCACGCTTCAAAATTGTGTCCGCTCGTGGAATGGCGACAAACTTTTACCCTTTAAAATCTCCATAGGCAACGTTTAAAAAATTCTACAGGTTGCATGTTTTGAGTTACAGAGGAGGTCTAGGGCTAGAATTATTGCTCTCGTTCTACCAATCGCGGCGATACCTCACATGTGTGGTTTGAATACCGTTTACATATGCGGGCGCTACTCAGGTATGCCTTCGCTTCTGCGCACAAGCTTGGTGGGACGGGGCGCGTTTTTTGGCTCCTAACTTTTTTAGCTGGCTCCTAGATTCCAAGCAAATTTGTCAAACCCTGTATTAGACACAATTGAAGGGCAACCCTATTCACTTCTATGGGGTGCGTTTGCAGGCGGTAAGGTGGCCACGACAACCTGTGTGGAACCATACGGCAGGCTGGGTTATAACAGGCGGCCAAGATACCTTCACTTTAGCCGCTGGATTTTTCAACACCAAAAATGTCCAAGATAAAGGAGTGTTTTCTGTCCCGGTCAAATATATTAATACACTATATTCACACAGCAAAATCTTCTTCACACAGCAAAATCTTCTATTTAATATTAATAGATCCTTATGCCCTGTACACACGATCGGTTCGTCTGATGAAAACGGTCCGATGGACCCGTGTGGGCCCCGTCATTTTTTTCCCCATCGGTGAAAAAAAATAGAACCTGTTTTAAAATGTTCTGATGGTTAAAAAAACAATGTAAAAAAACAATCGTCTGTGGGGAAATCCATCGGTCAAAAATCCACGCATGCTCAGAATCAAGTCGACGCATGATCGGAAGCATTGAACTTCATTTTTCTCTGCACGTCGTTGTGTTTTACGTCACCGTGTTGGACACGATCAGATTTTTAACTGATGGTGTGTAGGCAAGACTGATGAAAGTCAGCTTCATCGAATATTTGATGAAAAAATCCATCGGTCCGTTTTCATCTGATGAACCGATCGTGTGTACAGGCAGAGGCGGCTCTAGGCTTTTTGAGGCCTTAGGCAAAACTTGACATGGGGCCTCACTCACACCATGAGGGAAAAAATAATTCAAGGACAAGAGCCTCTTCCCCACAACCCTGGCTAGTGGTTGTGGGTGTCTGTGCACAGGGGACTTGTCGAAATCTGGAAGCCTTTAATACCTAAGGGGCGGGGGCCACCCGGTGATGTCACCTGCTGAACCTGCCCCCTTGTGACATCATTGACTGAGGGCATGCCTCATGAGTCATTGATGTCACAAGTGGTGGTGTCACCGATATTCACTGGTTGTTAGGAACGCTGGCGGCCCTGCTCCTGAGTCAGGGCTTTTAACGCTGCCTGAGCACAGCAAAGTTAAGGTCCCCTGTCCCTCAAAACTGGGGTAATGCATTGGGTAAGTTAGACAGCCAGGAGGCCCCTGTGAGTGTGAGGCCTTAGGCGACCACCTAATTTGCCTAATTAAAGAGCCGCCTCTGTGTACAGGGCATTAGGAGAGGGCTGCAGGTCTCAAGTTCCAGAGGTTCTCTAGACAAAAACATTGAAGGGCAGAGGGCTGGTTTATTTTCCACCACAAATGACATTAATATTATTTTATCCTTTTAATATAGCCTGTTCCAGATGGAAAGACAAAGACCATCTCTCCGGATAACAGGTAATTGTGTGTTTGTGGCTTTTAGGAGATATTTACAGTACCTATAGGTAAGCCTTATTCTAGGCTTACTTATAGGTGCAAATTACACAGATAAAAAAAAAAAAAGAGAAATAGACTGAAGTGTGATTTGTGACTCTAGTCATTGCTTTTTGCCATTTGTCAGAAGCTACATTTTTGGTATATTACTCCTAATGTGGTAATTATAATGTTTGTTTTTTTTTCATTTTGTGAATGGATGAAAAAGGACCCTGCTCCCATGCTCCGTGTGCTTTAAGGAGTTCAGAAGCCTGCCAGCTTTGAATGGCCACTTGAGGTCGCATGGTGGGGTGAGAACCAACACGGCCCACAAACAGGTGACAGCATGCCCTAGTCCTTGTGTTTGCTCGTTCCAGCTAACTTCTTCATTGCAACTGGGTTGAAGGACATCTTAACGTGAATCGGACAGTAAAAAAAATGTAAAATGCTTGGTCATGCAGCAGATCCAAATTATATACATTAACATGTTAATGCTGAATCTAACCTTGATTGGATTTCCCAACAAGCACAAATCTTCCCCCCAGCACAAATCCACCCTCCAAGCACAAATCCCCCCCCCCCCCCCAAATCCTCCCTCCTAGCACAAATCCCCCCCCCAAATTTCCCCTCATAGCAGAAATCCTCATCCCAACTAGCACAAATCTTCCCCCCAGCACAAATCCACCCTCCAAGCACAAATCTCTCCCCCCCAAATCCTCCCTCCTAGCACAAATACCCCCCTCAAATTTCCCAACAAGCACAAATCTTCCCCCCAGCACAAATCCACCCTCCAAGCACAAATCTCTCCCCCCCCAAATCCTCCCTCCTAGCACAAATACCCCCCTCAAATTTCCCAACAAGCACAAATCTTCCCCCCAGCACAAATCCACCCTCCAAGCACAAATCTCCCCCCCCCCCCGCAAATTTCCCCTCATAGCAGAAATCCTCATCCCAACTAGCACAAATCTTCCCCCCAATCCTCTTTCTAACACAAACCCCCCTTCAAAAAAAAAAATTCCCTTACTAGCACAAATTCCCCAGATTTAGCATGGCATATGGCTGTGTGACGTCCTTCTCCCTCGGCTCTTCCTCCACCAGAGTTGAGGAGGAGCCTGGGGCAAGCGGATATTCAACACTTCTGCCAGGGAGCCATTGGGGAGAGATGCTGGCTCCAGCTGCGGGGTATAGAATGGCAGGTGGGTACACCACTTACTATCAGATAGAAAACCCTGCACAGTCCCGATCTGACAGCCCCAATGTAGGAGCGATCAGCAGCAGGAAGGGGAGCTGGAGGGCAGAGAGAGCACAGCCCACACCTCCTGACATCCCGTGCTAAGCTGCTTGTGATATCCCACACTAATCTGACAAGAGTAGTGATGTTACTGTCACTACTCCTGTCACTTTGTAGCGGCAGGAACACTCCATGTGGTGCCCCCCTCCCCACCTCACATGACACCTGCGCCCGGGGCAGCCCCCCTGTGTCCCGGCCCTGCCTCTAGGTTATTTATGGGTTAATAATACTATATAGCATGCTCTGTTCAGTTGACAGGCATACAGTAGTGCTCCCAACCCTATGGAACATTTTGCTTTAAAGTTGGGCATTTAAAGTAAATCTGTTATTTTCATAAACATTATAGTGCACCTCAGAGGTTTGGAGCTTTTAGGACATGTGAAGTTTTTTTTTTCGTATTTGGTCTAACATGTTTGAGGAACGAATAGATATACAGGGCCAGATTCACATAGATTTAGAAAGGCGCAGCGTATCAGAGATACGCTACGCCGCCGTATCTTACCTGGCTCTAAGTCGAATCCAGGAAGATTTTGCGCCGTAAGTTACGGCGGCGTAGTGTATTTCTCGGCGCGTAATTCAAATCGGCGGGTAGGGGGCGTGATTCATTTAAATGAAGCGCGTCCCCGCGCCGAATGAACTGCGCATGCTCCGTTTCGAAATTTCCCGCCGTGCTTTGCGCGAAATGACGTCGCACTGACGTAATTTTTTGAACTTAGACGTGAGTTACGTCCTTTCTTATTCACGGACGACTTACGCAAAAAAAAAAAAATTAAAATTCAACGCGGGAACGACGGCCATACTTTAACATGGCAAGTCTCTCTATACGCCACAAAATAGCAGCTTTAAAGCGGTGGTTCCCCCTTAAAAACAACTTTTTTTTATTCCACTGCCCCCCCACATTACAATCGAATTAAGGCTCTTATTAATTTTTTGCTGCTGTACATACCTTGATACAGCATCTTCACCCGTGCATCCGGGTTGCGAGTCCCGCGGGAGTGGGCGTTCCTCACATGCTGTTGATTGACGTTTTGCCCAAAAACGAGCTCTCCCCTGTCGCGTAAGCCGCGTCACGGTTGGCGAAAGAAGCCGAACGGCGAGTCGGCGCTATACTGCGCATGCGCATCGCCGTTCGGCTCCTTTCGCCAATCGTGACACGGCTTACGCGACGGGGGGAGAGCTTGTTTTTGGGCAAAACTTCAATCAACAGCATGTGAGGAACGCCCACTCCCGCGGGACTCGCAACCCGGATGCACGGGTGAAGATGCTGTATCAAGGTATGTACAGCAGCAAAAAAAAAATAAGAGCCTTAATTCGATTGTAATGTGGGGGGGCAGTGGAATAAAAAAAAAGTTGTTTTTAAGGGGGAACCACCGCTTTAACTATACACTGGAAAAAGCTGACTAGCGACGACGTAAGAGAATGCGACGGCCGCGCGTACCTTCGTGGATCGACGGAAAAAGCTAATTAGCATACCCGACGCAGAAAACGACGCGAACTCCACCCAGCGGGCGCCGAAGTATTGCACCTACGATCCGAAGGCGTACGAAGCCGTACGCCTGTCGGATCGAAGCCAGAAGCCGTCGTATCTTGGTTTGAGGATTCAAACTAAAGATACAACGTGGCAAATTTGAAAGTACGCCGGCGTATCAGTAGATACGGCGGCGTACTTGCTCTGTGAATCTGGCCCACAGTGCTTTGCATAAAAAAAAAGATGCCAAAACCACGTATTTTTCAGATAATTGGTCAGTAGAGGAAGCATGAATTTCGGCAGTAAAATCGATCCTTATATTGTCTCCGTCTGCTCAGCATCACCATGAACTTGCTTAAAGAGAGATTCACGTTGATAAGTTCACTTGATTGTTTCTTCAACACAGTAGTGAAGGAGTTAATAGCAATGCTTGCTTGCTGTGTGCTTGCTTTATGCCATGTCATTATAGTTTGTATGTAGACATCGTTATATAAAACTGCTGGAAGCGTCTTGTTAAACTTGCGTGTCCGGGTGTCGCTTTTGTTCGAAAGTATGCATGTTATGTGACTTGGGAAATTTCGACATTCTTTAATTATATTAGAATGTGGGGCGTTTTGAAATATTTCTTGACCTCCTGCAATGTGATGACATGGTTTCGTCACATTATTCAGTATATTTATTGTAATCTGAGTATATTGCAGTGAGTTTGCTTATACAGATGATGGTGTTTATCTAAATCGGGGGTCTACAAACTATCTAAGCAAAGGGCCAGTTTACTGTCTTTCAGGCTTTAGGGGGGCTGGACTGTGGCCAGTGGGAGTAGAAAATGCCCCGATATCAGTGCCTCATCATTGGTTTTAATAGAAGGAATAGCACCCCATTGTTGGTATCAATGGGAAGAAAAGTGCCTCGTTGAGGTGTCAGTAAGGGGAATAGTGCCCCATCATTACTGTCAGTTGGTGGAATAGTGCCCCCAGGAGCAGATAAAGGCAAGCAAAGGGCCACATCTGGCCCCCAGGCCACAGTTTGGAAACCACTGGCTTAAATCATTGAGTTTAGGTGTTTCCAGTAAAGAGTCCTGTTAATGCTACAGAATACTAGACATTTTAGATAATTGTGCACTTCCAACTGTGCCGGTATAGCTTGGAGAAGATTATTTTCTGTACCAGCAAGACTGTTCCCCAAAATCAGATCTATAAAGAAATGGTTTGTTGGGTTTGAGGTAGAGAAACTAGAATGACCCGAACAGAGCCCTGACTTCAACCCTACTGAACACCTTTGGGATGAATTGGAATGCTGAGTATGAGCAAGTTCTTCTCGTCCAACATCAGTACCTGAATTTGCAAATATCTAAATCATTGAGTTTAGGTGTTTCTGGGGAACGGTGCTCCCAATGCTACAGAATACTAGACATTTTAGATAATTGTGCACTTCCAACTATGCCATAATAGTTTGGAGAAGGTTATTTTCTGTTCCAGCATGACTGTTCCACAAAGTCAACTCTATAAAGACATGGGCCCAGATTCACAAAGGAATTACGACGGCGTATCTCCACGCCTGATTCTTAGAATCATTTGCGCTTGATTTCGGCCAAGATATGAGCGGCGTAAGTCTCCTACGCCTTCGTATCTTGGGTGCATATTTACTCTGGCCGCTAGGTGGTGCTTCCGTTGATTTCTGCTTCGAATATGCAAATGAGCTAGATATGCCGATTCACGAAGATACTTGCGCCCGGCGTATTAAAATACGCTGTTTACGTAAGGCGTCCGACCGGCGTAACTTTACCCCCTCATAAAGCAGGGGTAAAGCATGTTAGGTATGGACGTCGGAAACGTCGGAACAGCGTCGTATTTTACGTCGTTTGCGTAAGTCGTACGTGAATGGGGATGGGCGTAGGTTACGTTCACGTTGACTAAGCATTGAGCCGGCGTAATTTACGGAGAAAATTCGACGTGATACTGAGCATGCGCGCGCATGTGCCGTTCGTTAGGTGCGTCATTTACGCGGGGTCACGATTCATTACCATACAACACGCCCCCTACCAGCCTACTTTGAATTAGGCGGGCTTACGCTGGCCCATTTACGCTACGCCGCCGTAACTTAGGGCGCAAGTTCTTTGTGAATACGGTACTCGCCTCTCTAAGTTACAGCGGCGTAGCGTATATGAGATACGCTACGCCCGCCTAAACTTAAGCCAATCTTTGTGAATCTGGGCCATGGTTTGTTGGGTTTGGGGTGGAGAAACTAGAATGACCCGAACAGAGCCCTGACCTCAACCTTACTCAACACCTTTGGGATGAATCGGAAATGCTGATTATGAGCCAGTTCTTCTTCTCCAACATCAGTACCTGAATTCACGAATATCTAAAATGTCTAGTATGCTGTAGCATTAGGAGCGCCTTTCACCAGAAACACTCAATGATTTTCATATTTGTGAATTCAGGAACTGATGTTGGGTGAGAAGAACTGGCTCATAATCAGCATTTCTGATTCATCCCAAAGCAAAGGTAGAGTAGAGTTCAGGGCTCTGTTCGGGTCATTCTAGTTTCTCCACCCCAAACCCAACAAACCATGTCTTTATAGAGCTGATTTTGGAACAGTCATGCTGGTACAGAAAAGAATCTTCTCCAAACCATACCAGCACATTTGGAAGTGCTCAATTGTGCACTTTCAACCGTTCCGTAATAGTTTGGAGACAAAGGGGAGATGAAGATAAGAGGCATAGAGACAGAAATGTGGATGCTAGAGAGGGTGACCATGCCAGGACCTGTACAGATGACAGAGTCGTCCAGAAAACATGTCTGTGCTCTAGAGCTGCACGATTCTGGCTAAAATGAGAATCAACATTTTTTTGCTTAGAAGATAGATCACGATTCTCGTGGCGTAACATCATCTTTCACATTAAAACAAACTAATTGGGCTAACTTTACGGTTTAGTTTTTTTTTTTTTCTATTAATTGAAGTGTATTTTTTCCCCAAAAATTGCATTTGAAAGACCGCTGGGTAAATACAGTTTGACATAAAATATTGCAGCAATTGCCATTTTATTCCCTAGGGTCTCTGCTAAAATATATATAATGCTTGGGGGTTCCAAGTAATTTTCTGTCAAAAAATATTGATTTTAACTTAAAGCGGAGCTCCACCCTAAAGTGGATCTCCCGCTGATCGGATCCCTCCCCCCCTCCGGTGTCACATTTGACACCTTTCAAGGGGGAGGGGGGTGCAGATACCTGTCTAAAGACAGGTATTTGCACCCACTTCCGGCCACAGTCTGCGGGCAGGACGTTGTTAAAAACTTGGCAGACTGCCTGGATTTTTTTCTTTACACACACAGAAGTTTATCCCTTTGATCTAAGAAGGAAGCATTAGTTACAATGTTTCCTGTTAAAAACTTGGCAAAGTGCCCTGATATTTTCTTTTGACAGCTGAGTGCGCAGATAATTTTCTGCCTTTAAAATAAGTTTTCACTGACACCAATCATCTGTTTAGCAATCTGTAAGGGGGTAATTCTTCCCAATGGCCACAAGTGTAAGGGGCATTCTTCCCACTGATCATCACACTAATGTATTATGAGTTGTAGATAGTAATTTTTAGCAGGGGTTTCCTGAGGCTGGAAAGTTATTTCAAGGGTTCCTCTATGTTGGACAGGTGGAAAAATTAATCATTGGCATGAAATGCTGCACTGCTGCTAATAGTCTGGGCCTCATGACTCTGTGGTGTCTGAAATAAATAGTCGTATTTCCCACAGGAACCAATCAGATTTTTCCTTTTATTCTCCCATACTGCAATGGAACCTGACTTCTGTAAGTTACATGTTCCAGTTCCTATTTCAGACATGTTTGGTCCTGAGGCCCAGTGGTACTAATGCCATTCTTGCATGAAGGTTTTACTCACAAGGTTGCAGTCGGTGTGTTGAGGACAGAAGGTGTTCCAGGTTGAACGTTTGTAATTATCCATACAGGAGGAAGGGGAGAAGTCGCAGTCTAGCGAGGCGGAGAACCTCACCCCCATCGTTATGCCTGTCTCTGTGCCTGTAAAGCTTGCGCCTCCAGAGCCTAATGCACAGCCCATCAGCAAAGCAGAGAAGCTCAAGGGCTGTGCATCCGATGACGAAATGCCCATCCTAACGAGGATGACTTTTACCCCGCCGTCCTCTCCAAAAGTGGTCAGCTCATGCGCCTCTTCTGTGAGTGCTTCCACCTGCCTGCTTCTTTATGTTGTGTGTTATTTGTGTGACTTTTAGACCTGTTTTTGCCACTTAAATTATGCCTGAAAAAATGTTAAAACTGCCACATCTAAAAATGTGACTTGACCTTGCCTATGAAGACGTCCTGCTTAATATTTTCTTTTATCCCATCACAATGTAATGCAATTTTATTTTTCAGTTTCCTAAAGGTTGTAAAGGTTTGTTTTTTATTTTCTAAATAGGTTCCTTTAAAGGGGAGTTCCACCCACAATTTCACTTTTTGAATATAAATACCCCTGTAATACACAAGCTTAATGTAGTCTAGTAAAGTTAGTCTGTAAACCAAGGTCCGTTTTGTTAGGTTGTTAGAGCATTTAGTTTAGTTTATAATCTAGAAATAGACCGTGGCCATCTTAAGTGTGGGCATCATGAAGCCAGACTGTATGACTTCCTGGATTTTAGCCTTGCAGATCTTGCACATGCTCAGTGCTGCACAAGCGATGTAATAGGTTTCAGTCAGGTTTCCATAGCAACGGGAGTGTCAGAGGAAGGTGCCGCCCCTTCTCTATGCAAATAGGCTATTTGCAAGGACTACTGGGATACATGATGCCTATCCCAGAAACCCTTGCGAATAGCCTTGTGACTTAATAGCCTAGGCTAATAAGGAGGAGGAAGTAATGAAGGACTACAAAATAAAGGTATTTACAAGCAACAAAATAAATAAAAAGTGTCCATTCTGAACACTATGAGATCAGGGCATGCAGCACAGACAAACATAAAAAAATGGGTGGAACTCCACTTTAACTACAGATCACTTTTCTTTATTGGGAGAGATGGATCAGAAAATAAATTGATCATTTCTCAAAACATGTATGGTCACATTAGATTACCCTGCCCACACAGTAAATGGTTTGTTGGTTCACTTACCTTTTCCTTCGATTTCCCTTCTAAATGTTTTTTTTCTTTGATCTGAAATTTCTCACTTCCTGTTTCTCCTCAGTAAGCTTGCCCCCATCATCTGAGCTGTTCTGGCTGGGGGTTAGTCAGCCTGTTTGCTGTGTCTCCCAGGAGTGATGTAGTCTCAAGGGATGGGGCGAGCACGCTGACTAACCCCAGCCAGAACGGCTCGGATAATGGAGGCAAGCTTGATGAGGAGGAACAGGAAGTGAGAAATTCAGACAAAGAAGAAAAAAAAACATTTGGAAGGGAAATCGAAGGAAAAGGTAAGTGAAACAACAATGCACTAGCTTAAAGGAACCTACGTATTTAGAAAATAAGAAGCAAACCTTTACAACCCCTTTAACATACCTCCCAACTTTTTGAGATGAGAATGAGGGACACCTATGAGCAAAAGTATGCAGGCATTGGACACACCCCTTGCCACACCCCCTTAAAGGAGAACTGTACAAAAAAACAAGATTGGTTAAACCCAGAAGTGCTTTTTTTACCACTACTATTCCTTTATATTGGCTTTTGGAATTTACAAATGCAGCAATTTAGAAATCAGATGAAAGGTTTAGGGCTGGAAAACACTTTTTGATAGATAGAAAGTGCATTTTATATACATGCCTATAGATTAGACCAAAATGAGGGACAAATGAGGAGGAATGAGGGACATTGCTTCAAATCAGGGACAGGCCCTCGAAATCAGGGACAGTTGGGAGCTATGCCTTTAATAGTATTAACACAGCAGCTTTTGCTGCTCAGAGTCCCCCCAATATGTAGTTATTGCCTGTCAGTCCTGCCATTAAATCATTTTTCTTGCACTTCCTTTAACAAGATGACAGTGCTGTTCTTTCTGAAGTCAAATCACACAACAGTGTATCACTGTGTGGGCAGGGTAATCTAATGTGGCCATACATGTTTTGATAAATGATCAATTTATTTTCTGATCGATCTCTCCCAATAGGGACAAGTGATCTGTAGTTGACAATCCAATGGATCAATGTGCCACACATAGAGAAGTGGAATTTTATCAATTGTTGGAGGATATGATCAGAAGTAATTGATTGAATCTCTCTTTATACAAGCAACATCAATCAGATAATAAAATTAAAGCGTGTAGGCAAATGAAAAATAATAATCTATTCAGTACATCTCTGCAATGCATTCATGTTAGCTGTGTTTTGTCTCTTTGAAATACCTGTTTATCTGCCAGAAATCCAGTGAGCTAACGTACTGTAGTGAGCGGACAGCACAATGCTTCTACTGCTCTCAAATTCCAAGCAGTGTTGTCAACCTTGCCTGGTTTTTCCCTGATGGACTACACATGCCTCCCCATCTAGTCCTCTCTATAATATAAGATTGAGTTGTCCTGTAGTCCAGCAGGGTAGGACTCAGGCAGGGCTGATTCGCTGCTCGGGATTTTAGTGCAGCAGATGTAGTATTCAATAGCTTGTAAAGCTGGTAGGGTGTAGGTCCTAGGGCCAGCCCTGAAAGTCTGGGGAGGGGGTGGACATGGCCTTCTGGCTTAGTTCGCCCTCTCTCATGGGGTCTCCCTTTGGGGGAGCCCCACCGAGTAATTGGGTGGGTCTGTTTCGGCAGACCCTCCACAGAAAGGGGTCCGTCTGGTTTTGGCCAGATGGACCAAGTGTAAAGTACCCTTTGTCCGCATCTGACGCCTAATGCCCTGGGGAATTCAGGGCACGGCGCTCCGATTTTAGAGGGCTTGTGTACACCCGTTGTACGTTTGTGTCACCTCTTATGTTTTTGAGTGTGTTTTTTACACGCCATGTGCTTTCAAAAAAAAAAAATTCAATAGCTTGTAAAGGCCCCTTATTGAACTTTACCACTCTAGCTGCCCTTATGTAATATGCCTGAAGGAAGAACCGCCAATCAGATTTTCTCATTTATATTCTTATCTGCAAAGATGTTTAAAAAATATGACTTTTGGAATTTGATTGGTTGCTGTGAACAACATACTGTAAATGGTTCTTCCTTGAGAAATGTTCACGATGCCTACAGTTCTCCAGAAGGAGATTCCTCAGCTACCAAATCTTTCACTATACACCGATGGACATTGATGGGGGAAATGTCATTTAGGGTAGAAAATGTAAGCCTCATCTTGTAAATGTTGTCAACTCATATTTAGGAAACAATCAGAATGCATCATCAGTCTGGTACGAAATTGCGTAAACCAGAAGATCACACCAAACCTCTCCAGGAAAGAAGAAAGTACCGCCATAGGCCCGAGCCTCTCTTCATACCACCTCCTTCCTTCAATGTGAATATGTCTCACTCAGGAGCAACTTTGTACCAAAGCCAACTCCGCTCTCCACGCATTATTGGAGAGACGCTGCTGGGAACCCACGAGCTGCCGACTTACACACCGCCTCCGATGCTCAGCCCAGTGCGCCAGGGTTCAGGACTCTTCAGTAGCGTCATCACAGCTGCACATAATGCCCACCTCCCTCTCACACCTCTGACGCCCACTCCAAGAGTGCTGCTTTGTCGCTTCAGTAAGTATTCTGTTTTTTAAATGTGCAATAAAATGGTTTTCCACTATATCTATAGGAAGGTCAATACTTCAGACCTTTTCTATGTAGCCAAAAAATGGACAAGCAAGAGGAATTTTCATCACTTCTACAGCAATGTAATAGAGGCACTATCTTGAAACCCTGAGGCTTCATTTCCATGGATGTTTTAGAGCCACTTTTTTTTAGCCTTTTTTACAGCTTAAAAACGCCTGTCCATGTTTTTTTTTTATTTATTTATTTTTTGAGCTGGAGCTCAAAAACGCCACGGTAGCGTTTTTTTTGCGTTTTTGAGTGTTTTTTAACGTCTGGCGTTTTTACGGCTCTAAGGCTGGAGCTTCAGGTCCTGTTTTTTTTTTGCAGCTTAACCACTTCCCAACCGCCGCATGTATGTATATGTACGTCCACAGAATGGCACGTACAGGCAAATGGGCGTACATGTACGTCCTTGCCTTCTAGCGGGTGGGGGGTCCGATCGGGACCCCCCCCCCGCTACATGCGGCGGTCGGTTTCCCGCGGGGAGCGATCCGGGACGATGGCGCGGCTATTCGTTTATAGCCGCTCCGTCGCGATCGCTCCCCGGAGCTGAAGAACGGGGAGAGCCGTATGTAAACACGGCTTCCCCGTGCTTCACTGTGGCGGCTGCATCGATCGAGTGATCCCTTTTATAGGGGAGACTCGATCGATGATGTCAGTCCTACAGCCACACCCCCCTACAGTTGTAAACACACACTAGGTGAACCCTAACTCCTACAGCGCCCCCTGTGGTTAACTCCCAAACTGCAACTGTCATTTTCACAATAAACAATGCAATTTAAATGCATTTTTTGATGTGAAAATGACAATGGTCCCAAAAATGTGTCAAAATTGTCCGAAGTGTCCGCCATAATGTCGCAGTCACGAAAAAAATCGCTGATCGCCGCCATTAGTAGTAAAAAAAAAATAATTAATAAAAATGCAATAAAACTATCCCCTATTTTGTAAACGCTATAAATTTTGTGCAAACCAATCGATAAACGCCTATTGCGATTTTTTTTACCAAAAATAGGTAGAAGAATACGAATCGGCCTAAACTGAGGAAAAAAATATTTTTTATATATGTTTTTGGGGGATATTTATTATAGCAAAAAGTAAAAAATATTGAATTTTTTTTCAAAATTGTCGCTCTATTTTTGTTTATAGCGCAAAAAATAAAAACCGCAGAGGTGATCAAATACCACCAAAAGAAAGCTCTATTTGTGGGGAAAAAAAGGACGCCAATTTTGTTTGGGAGCCACGTCGCACGACCGCGCAATTGTCTGTTAAAGCGACGCAGTGCCGAATCGCAAAACCTGGCCTGGGCATTTAGCTGCCTAAAGGTCCGGGGCTTAAGTGGTTAAAAGCTCAGAAAAGTGGCTGTAAAAACTTCCATGGAAATGAAGCCTAATGGGAAAACTCTAGGAATGGGACTACTTTAAAGATCTACTTTGGGCTATTTGGGCTCAAACAAATTATTCAGATGCCACCTTTGTGTGGCCGATGATGAAACTGGATAATTAGTTTGAGCCAAGCAGAACCTAAGTAATTGTTTAAAGTTATTTAATTTATTGAGTTATTCTTTAAAGTTCAGAGAAGGATTCTTGCTCTCTGTGTGGAAGCAGTGGTCTCTTTGTAGGGGTCTGACACACAGTCCAATCTGCACGAAGCATAAGCTTTGCAGAATGCAGACCTTCTAATTTGACTAAGCAGGGGGCAACAATAAAGGAAGAAAGAAACTCCTGAAAGCTGCACATCACACAAAATGTAAGAAGTAGGAGCAGCCTCAGCCTTGACTCCAACTCAATGCGTTTCGTTGGGCGAAACATGTGGTGGGACCTGGTCTGGATGGAATCTAGGCTGAGGCTGCTTCTACTTCTTACATAGAGGTTTTGTGTGATGTTCGGCTTTTGGGACTTTTTGTCTTCCCTTAATTGATGTTTACGGAGCATTGCCTTTGAATATTTTTTTTTTATCATTCAAGTTTTTATTTTCATCCATAGAAAAGAGTCATTACAATATAATAAACATTATAAATCAACACATTATACTTCACAGAAAGGTCATAGTATAGAATCATATACTATTGGATATTATATCACTGTGAAAAATTTGAATTATTATTTAGTAAGAATATAGTATAAATACGTGACTGTAACTCAGTTAGCTAAAAGAAAAAGACCTTAAAGCGGATGTCCGCTGAAAAAAAAATATTAAAAGCCAGCAGCTACAAATACTGCAGCTGCTGACTTTTAATATTAGGACACTTACCTGTCCTGGAGTCCAGTGCTGTCCGCAGCAGAGGACAAGCGATCGCTCGTCACTCTGCTGCCCCCCCCCCCCCCGCCATCCTCGGTGAGGGAACCAGGAAGTGAAGCGCTTGGCTTCACTGCCCGGTTCCCTACGGCGCATGCGCGAGTTGCGCTGCGCCTGCTGATTGGCTCCCGCTGTGTGCGAGCCGAGTGTCTGCCCGAGACTGTGTGGCCGGAAGTGGGTGAAAATACCTGTCTTTAGACAGGTATCTGCACCCCCCTCCCCCCTGAAAGGTGTCAAATGTGACACCGGAGGGGGGGAGGGTTCCGATCAGCGGGAGTTCCACTTTAGGGTGGAGCTCCGCTTTAAAAATCTTTTTACATTAAATATCATATAGCATATCTTAACTCTTTTTAAAGTGGAAAAATTGGGAAGGACTCTCATTCCCCCGACACCCCTAAAGGGAACACACTGTGTCCGGGAAGAAATAAGGATCCCCATTCTCATTATCTAGTCTCCACTGAAAATCTCAAGAGGAGGGATGAGAGACGATATTATTGAAATCCTTTAACTTTCAACATAAAGATAAATATTCAAGAAACCAAGAACCTATTCTCTACGTGTTAGAATATAGTCTAGTCTAGCCTCTTGACTCTTTGGATGGACTTTCTACAAGTTCCTTTAAAAATTCCTCTGGCCAGAAACTAAGGCTGGGGAGATGTGTGTTGTGCTGTCAAGGGTTTGGTTCTCTACATGAAGGAATATGGAAGGAGACACTGTGGTTACATTGGGTTATTGGTTATTGAAAATTAGTGTGTTAAATTATGGTAAACTCTGGAAGGGGCAGGGCTTTTTTTCAGGGGGAACTCAGTGGAACTCAGTTCCACCACCTCTGGCTCAGACCCTTGGGGGGACCTTCTCACCACAATCACTTGTAAACACAGAAGATCGGTTTCTGTGTTTACAAGTGACAGCTCTGCACTCTGTGTGTAACCCCCCCTGAACTCTGCACTCTGTATGTAATGCAATCCTGGTATTTAATGCCCCTTTAAGACCCTCCTACTGTTCGTGAAATTTGACCTACCACACCCACTATTTGATGTGATTTGCAGGGTGTGTGTGGGTGGAGGAGTTTGGGGTGTCGTGGTTGAGTCCCAGCACCTATTGTTTGAGACAGAAAGCCCTGGGAAGGTTTCATGCTGACCATCTGGTTTTAATACTTTTAGCAGGTGACCCAGAATACATTAACTAGCCAACTATGTCAGAAGGGACATACCCTTTAATGTATTAGCCACAGGAAACATTGCCATAAAATGTTATTGAGAAAGCCAATTGGCTAGCTCAGAAAACCCATGGAGTGCTGTATCCTTACCAGACAAATATTCAGTCTAGCAATATAGGCCCAGATTCACAGAGAGCGGGCGCACATTACGCCGCCGTAGCGCAAACAATGTACGCTACGCCAACGCAGAGCAGAGATGCAAGCATGGAATTCACCAAGCCAGTGCTCCCAACGCTGCTCTGGGTTTTGAAGGCGTACGCCGTCGTAGGTGGAAGTGGGCGTGAGCCATGCAAATGAGGCGTGACCCCATGCAAATGATGGGCAGAGCGCCAGACAGATACGTATCACAAACTGCGCATGCGCCGAGACGTGGACGCATCCACCTGCGCATGCTCACAACCACGTCGGAACAACTGCCTAAACTACGCCGGATCACTGCGTACGGCGTGAATGTAACCTACGCCCAGCCAGACACGTCCAACGTAAAATACGCCGGCTTGTGTTCCCTGGTGCAGACCTTTGTATGTCTGCTGCTGGGTTACACCTCCTTTATGGGGAATAACTTTACGCCGGACGTACAACTTACGTGCACTGCGTCGGGCGCACGTATGTTCGTGAATCGCCGTATTTCACTCATTTGCATATTTGAATGGCTAATCAATGGGAGCGCCACCATACGTCCAGCCTAAATGTGCGCCCACCCTATGCCGGCGTAGGCAAGTTACGTTGGTGGGATGAAGCTTGTTTTTAGGCGCATCTTAGTTTGTGGGTCCGGGGCACAGATACGACGGCGCACATTTGCACTTACGTCGGCGTATCATGTTATACGTCGGCGTAAGTGCTTTGTGAATCTGGGCCAGAGTTAACGTTCACGTTGCAGGTCTTGAAAGAATGATAGTGGTCACAGGATGGTGACTCTTATCTTGTTAAGTAGCCCAGTACTCCTACAATGTGACCCCAAATACGGAGAAGGTTAGGGAGCTGTAGAGTTGATATTGAAATGTGTTGACAATGCAGGCGTCCATTGATGTCATCATCTGTGTATAACGATATGTTTGTTCATCAGATAGCATTGACGGAACTGGTGCGATTGTAACACCTGGGCCTGGAGAACACACTGTTGATGTTGAACCGTAAGAAATACTATACTTTTATACTTTTATGTGTCTATATATATTACATCTAATTATCAAACCTGCTAGTGTACTTGGTGCCTGTATGCAGTAGAAGCAGATGCAATATGATGAATGCAGCCTGCAAAATTTGCTTACCTCTGTATAAGCATTGGAGCCAAACCAGCTAGGATACCGGTAATACTCATTACTATGTTGATTATTTCACTGCCCGCATTACAATATATTTTTTTTGAGTATTTTTTTGCTGCCACAAAGAAAGACAGAAGAGTTATAGTACAATACAAGACAAGAGAATTAGAAGGGGCCTTTTCTTGAGAGTTACAATCTAAAAGGGATTGGCAAGTGATACAAAAGGTAGAAACCGGAGGGGATGAGTTGATAGAGAAAATGCCCATAGAGAACTAAGAAAGCTAAAATGGCCTAACCATGGCTTTACCATTGCTCCCGCCGGCCCTACAGGGGGCTCTTAATGCTGGAGGCGGGCTTCCAATCATGTGACTACTGCGATTGACTGTCACAGCAGTCTTCTGGTCAGAAGCCTGTCCTACCAGCTCCATATCATAAACAGTGACCAGAAGCTGTGGGCGAGAGCTCAGGCACAGTGCCGGGGCCATCGACTGAGCACACCCCTAACCATGGGCGTCCGCTCCATAGGGCAAGGGGGGGCAATTGACCCCCCCTGGTAAATCGAGAAGGTGTTAAAAAGTCTAGTGTGGCGCTAGTGTGGCGCTTTTAACCCCCACTAGCGTTTGAAGAAAGGGTAAAATGCAACTGTATCGCCGCTGCCGAAGCGCCCCCCCTCCCCCCAGTTTTTTAGGCAGACCTGAACGGGCGCTCCGTGCTCCTCTATGGAGCCGCGGATGTCAGCGTGACATGCCCGCTGACATCCGACCTGCTCCGATCCGCCAAAGTGTGACGGAGGAAAAACCTACTTTTCCATCAGTCTGGCGGATCGGATCGGGTGAACACGGACATACGGTCCATGTTCATCCGATCCCCCCATAGGGGAGAGCGGAGAAAAGACAGGGCGGTCCCTGCACAGTGTGCGAGGACCGCCCTGTCATCCGACGGCTCAGCGGGGATCGACTGTGCGATCCCAGCTGAGCAAGCGGAGGTTCACGGGGCGGATCATTACTGATCTGACCCGTGTGAAAGGGGCCTTAGAGTGAGTTGCTATGCCCTGTAAGCTCAGCATGTTCTGTTTTATTGCTGGATTCCCATATATGCAAATTGGATGCGGTTTTCCCCGCATTAAATTCGCATGACAGGTGAGTGTGACCCGTCTCCCAATGGAGACAGTTCACACATGTCTGGGGCGAACACGGTCCTGTGCGTCTTTGGGTCCAATTCAGAACCAGTGAACAGGGGCGCACCAGACTCCATGCTGGGAACCGTGGCTGCACATATGTGGACCCAACCTAAAGCCTCGTACACACGCCCGAGTTTCTCGGCAAAAACCAGCAAGAAACTGGTCGTGTGTACACTTTTAGACGAGGAAACTGTCGAGGATCTCGTCGAGCCAAAAAGAGAGTATGTCTTCTTTTTCCTCTACGGCAATGGAGAAATTTGGCTCGCCGAGATCCTCGACAGCCTAACAAGGAACTCGACGAGCAAAACGATGTGTTTCGCCCGTCGAGTTTCTCGGTCGTGTGTACAAGGCTTCACAATCAAACTTATTTTAAGGCTATACAGAGGGAAAGCAATTAGACAGCTAAAAGCAACTTCTAATGTCTTACATGAAATCATTCTGTTATATTTTAAGGAGGATTAATATTGGATCAAGATTCCAGGCAGCGATCCCAAATTTCCAGTGTCGGCCATCACCGAAGAAGGAGATGCACAAAGCCACTCTGGTGTGGAAGCCTTTGCCGGATCTAGAGAAGGAGGAGTCACAGAAAAAAGGTTAGAGCCTTAACAATTTAGGAAAGTTCCTGAAGGATACATACTGCCGCAACTTATTTTGCTATTAACATGTAACAATATCAGAACAACGTGGCAAACACAACAGATGATGAAGAACACCAAAAAAAGACATAAAAAAATTAACAAATGTATGTGGTGTTATTCTTTGTTATTATGCGTTAAACTTTTAAAAAAATCTTTATGCATAAAAAATATTAACAATACCTATTAGGCCTCATGCTGACTGGACATTTTTACAGCTGCTGTTTTTGGCTTCAGACATTTTTTTCTACAGTCAATAAACTCTTAGGGCCAGATTCACAAAGAGATACGCCGTCGTATCTCTGACTTACACTGGTCTTATCTATGCGCCTGATTCATAGAATCAGTTACGCATAGATATGGCTAAGATCCGACAGTGTTACACTGTGTTACACCGTCGGATCTTCTTTGTAATTTAAAAATGGCGCGGGGGGCGTTCCCGCTGATTTACGTTGAATAATATGTAAATCAGCGAGATACGCGAATTCACGAACGTACGCGGACCCGACGCAAGGTTGTTAAAACGTTTCCGTAGCGGCTTTCCCGGCGTATACTTACCCCTGCTTCTATGAGGCGCAGCCAATGTTAAGTACAGCCGTCGTTCCCGCGTCGCTTTTGATTTTTTTTACGTCGTTTGCGTAAATCGTTCTGTAATACGGATGGACGTCGTTTACGTAAGCGTCGAAACCACTGACGTCCTAGTGACGTCAGTGGGAGCAATGCACACCGGGTAAATTCACGGCCTGCGCATACTCATTTAAATCGGCGCAGGGACGCGCCTGATTTAAATAGTACACTCCCCCTAGCCGTGGAATTTGAATTCCGCCGGGGGATTTGCGATACGCCGCCGCACGTTTGGAGGTAAGTGGTTTGTGAATTACCCACTTGCCTCTCAAACTTGCGGCAGGGTATCTTAACCAGTTCCCGACCCCCGCATGTACATATACGTCCACAATATGGCACGTACAGGCACATGGGCGTACATGTACGTCCTCGCCTATTAGCGGGTGGGGGGTCCGATCGGGACCCCCCCCCGCTACATGCGGAGGTCGGGTCCGCTCGGGGAGCGATCCGGGACCACGGCGCGGCTATTTGTTTATAGCCGCTCCGTCGCGATCGCTCCCCGGAGCTGAAGAACGGGGAGAGCCGTGTGTAAACATGGCTTCCCCGTGCTTCACTGTGTCGGCGCATCGATCGCGTCATTCCCTTTATAGGGAAGACACGATCGATGACGTCATTCCTACAGCCACACCTCCCTACAGTTGTAAACACATACTAGGTGCACCCTAACTCCTACAGCGCCACCTGTGGTTAACTCCCAAACTGCAACTGTCATTTTCACAATAAAGAATGCAATTTAAATGCATTTTTTGCTGTGAAAATGACAATGGTCCCAAAAATGTGTCAAAATTGTCCGAAGTATCCGCCAGAATGTCGCAGTCACGAAAAAAATTGCTGATCGCCGCCATTAGTAGTAAAAAAAAAAAAATTAATAAAAATGCAATAAAACTATCCCCTATTTTGTAAACGCTATAAATTTTGCGCAAACCAATCGATAAACGCTTATTGCGATTTTTTTTACTAAAAATAGGTAGAAGGATACGTATCGGCCTAAACTGAGGAAAAAAAATGTTTTTATATATGTTTTTGGGGGATATTTATTACAGCAAAAAGTAAAAAATATTGCATTTTTTTCAAAATTGTCGCTCTATTTTTGTTTATAGCGCAAAAACTAAAAACCGCAGATGTGATCAAATACCACCAAAATAAAGCTCTATTTGTGGGGGGAAAAAGGACGCCAATTTTGTTTGGGAGCCACGTCGCACGACCGCGCAATTGTCTGTTAAAGCGACGCAGTCCCGAACTGTAAAAACACCTTGGGTCTTTAGGCTGCATATTGGTCCGGGGCTTAACTGGTTAAATCAGATAGATCAAGCGGATCTAAAGATCCGCTGATCTACGTGAATCTGGCCCTTATGGTGTTATCAGCAGTTTTTGGCTGTAAAAAAAAAAACAAAACGATTGGGTTCTGAGAGGCGTCTTTCAGCTTGTAAAAACAATGAGAAACCCACTGCAAAGCTACTCCTCTTTTTATAATGTTAACCGCTTGCCGACCGCCTCCTGTATATATACGTCGTCAGAATGGCATGGCTGCGCAAAGCAGCGTAAAAGTACGTTGCTTTGAATTTGCCACCGGGGCGGCACACGTACCCCTGCCGTGAGTTCCGTGACCATACCCACGGGACCCGTGGACTCGATGTTCGCTGGTGTCCTGTGATCGTGTCACAGAGCTGCAGAACAGGGAGATGCCAGCGTAAGCAAAGCATTTCCCTGTTCTGCCTAGTGACAGGACAGTGATCTACTACTCCCTGTCATCGGGAGCAGTGATCAATGTCGTGCCACTGGTAGCCCAGCCCCCACACAGTTAGAATCACTCCCTAGGACACACTTAACTTAAGTGGTTAACCCCTTCCCTGTCAGTGTCATTTACACAGTAATCAGTGCATTTTTATAGCACCGATCACTGTATTAATGACAATGGTCCCAGAATGGCGTCAAAAGTGTCCGAGGTCTCCGCCATAATGTCGCAGGCACGATAAAAATTGCCGCCATTACTAATTAAATTTTTTTTTTTATAATAAAAATGCCATAAAACGATCCCCTATTTTGTAGACGCTATAACTTCTGAGCAAACCAATCATTATACGCTTATTGCAATTTTTTGCCAAAAATATGTAGAAGAATACGTATCGGCCTAAACTGACAAAAACATTTTTTTATATATATTTTTGGGGGATATTTAGTATAGCAAAAAGTAAAAAATATTGATTTTATTTCAAAATTGTCACTCTGTTATTGTTTATAGCACAAAAAATAAAAACTGCAGAGGTGATCATATACCACCAGAAGAAATCTCTATTTGTGGAAAAAAAAGATGTACATTTTGGAGCGGTCCTGCTAGCGCAGTGATCCAGTGTGAAAGCCCACGGGCTTTCACACTGGAGAAACAGCAGCCACTGTTTCAGGTTGGTCTGCAGGCGCTATTTTTAGCACAATAGCGCCTGCAAACCACCCCAGTGTGAAAGGGGTCTAAGGGGTTTATTTACTAAAGCAAATAGTCTGTGCACTTTGCAAAGTGCAGTTGCACCAGAGCTTAGTAAATGAGGTTAGGCTTCACTTTGCAAACAGTACCCAATCACCTGCAAGGAAAATAAAAAGAAACAGCATTTTTGCTTGCATATGATTGGATGATGGAAGTCAGCAGAGCTTCTGCTCATTTACTAACCTCTGGAGCAACTGCAACCCCTAATGTATAAGTGTAGCGCCTCCTATGTTCTGTTTCTTTGAGTTGTTCAGACATTGTTTAAATATCAGTGCATTATGCAAAGATATTTAATCTGTACAGTAATAAAAGTGACTGGATTCGGTGTATCCCGTAATCCCTACTGCCAACATTGAGGGTGATGTCCACCAATGATTCCTATGTTTGTGGGGGCATAAAGACATGGATGAATGAGTTTGGGGTGGAGGAACTTGACTGGCCTGCACAGAGTCCTGACCTCATCCAGATAGAACACATTTGGGATGAATTAGAGCGTAGACTGCCAGCCGGGCCTTCTCGTCCACATCAGTGCCTGACCTCACAAATGCACTTCTGGAAGAATGGTCAAACATTCCCATAGACACACTCCTAAACCTTGTGGACAACCTTCCCAGAAGAGTTGAAGCTGTTATAGCTGCAAAGGGTGGGCCAACTCAATATTGAACCCTACGGACTAAGGCCCAGATTCAAAGGACTTACGACGGCGTAGCGCCATGTACGCCGTCGGAAGTCCGAATGAGAGCCGTCGTATCTATGCGGCTGATTCTTAGAATCAGTTACGCATAAATTCAGCTAAGATACGAGCGGCGTAAGTCTCTTGCACCGTCGTATCTAAGGCTGCATTCACACTATAACGCGGCGTACGTGGCGTATTTTGCCGCGATTTGTAAACTTTTTTTTTTTAACAAAACATTTAACATTGATGTCTATGCCGAACGCCGAAAGCCGCCTGAAAAAAAGGGTCCGGGACTTGTTTTCAGGCGGCAGGAGTACAGCGTTTCGGCGTTCGGCGTGAGATGTGAACCATCTCATAGACATCAATGTAAATTCGCCCCTCCAGCGGCACGAGCGTCGGGCGTAAATACGCCTAGGTGTGAATGCAGCCTTAGGGTGCATATTTACGCTGGCCGCTACGTGGCGCTTCCGTAGATTTCCGTGTCGAATATGCTAATGAGCTAGATACGCCGATTCACGAACGTACGTGCGCCCGGCGTAGCAAGATACGTCGTTTACATAAGACATACGCCGGCGTAAAGTTACCCCTCATAAAGCAGGGGTAAGTCATGTTAGGTATGGACGTCGGAAACGTCGGAACAGCGTCGTATTTTACGCCGTTTGCGTAAGTCGTCCGTGAATAGGGCTGGGCGTAGGTTACTTTCACGTCGACTAGGCATTGAGCGGGCGTAATTTAATTTGAAAATTCGACGTGATACTGAGCATGCGCGCGCATGCGGCGTTCAAAAAAAGTGTCATTTACGTGGGGTCATGATTAGTTTACATAAAACACGCCCCCCCTGTTCCTCATTTGATTTAGGCGCGCTTACGCCGGCACATTTACGCTACGCCGCCGTAACTTTAGACGCAAGTGCTTTGTGAATACAGCACTTGCCTCTCTAAGTTGCGGCGGCGTAGCGTAACTACGATACGCTACGCCCGCCTGCATTTACGTTGCTGACTGTGAATCTGGCCCTAAGAGTGGGATGCCATTAAAGTTCATGTGCGTGTGAAGTCAGGTGTCCCAATACTTTTGACAATATAGTGTATGAACTCGTATACTATATTAGAGCAGGATCCGCACTCGCAATGTTCTCTTTGGTGGTTTCCATGTATATTGGGTAATCTATGTAACTGAGACACGTTTTGTGATGACTTTGTTTACTGGCAGTACTGAGCAGTGGGGGATTTATTTTGTGTGGCTTGCGCCTCCCTTGTGCATTTTTGCTGGTTTTTAATGTTGTTATTTTTAGATATGTTGCAATGTCCGTACTTTACTAAATTAGAGTGCGATTCACACTTCAAGAGGTTCCTTGATGGTAATGTATAACTTCCACATATGTCAATAGCTGTACCCTTTAGAACAGTGGTCTCAAAGTACCGGCCCGCGGGCCATTTGCGGCCCGCAGACCAGTTATAAATGGCCCGCAGGCAGGGTGGAAGTGAGGGGAGCAAAAAAAAAACATTTTTTTTTTTATTTATTTTTTAGCTGGAGCCATCTGGTGGTGAGCCGTTGGTATTACAAGTTATTACCACCAGATGTGAGCTGGCGCCATCTGGTGGTGGCCGTTGGTATTACAAGTTAAGCATTACAAGTTAAACAGCAATTCTAATGTCATTTTACACTATTTTCACTGCCATATTCTTCCCTCTAATTAGAACCCCCAAACATTATATATATTTTTTATCCTAACACCCTAGAGAATAAAATAGCGATCGTTGCAATACTTTCTGTTACGCCGTATTTGCGCAGCGGTCTTACAAGCGCACTTTTTTGGGAAAAAATTACACTTTTTTTAATTAAAAAATAAGACAACAGTAAAGTTATCCCCATTTTTTTTAATATTAATATTATGTTACGCCGAGTAAATTCATACACAACATGTCACGCTTCAAAATTGTGTCGGCTCGTGGAATGCCGACAAACTTTTTTACCCTTTAAAATCTTCATAGGCGACGTTTAAAAAAATCTACAGGTTGCATGTTTTAAGTTACAGAGGAGCTAGAATTATTGCTCTCGCTCTACCAATCGCGGCGATACCTCACATGTGTGGTTTGAACACTGTTTACATATGCGGTCGCTGCTCACGTATGTGTTCGCTTCTGCGCGCAAGCTCGTCGGGACGGGGTGCGTTTTCTGGCTCCTAACTTTTTTAGCTGGCTCCTAGATTCCAAGCAAATTGGTCAAACCCTGACTTACACCAGTGCTGGTGGTAATAATGCGCTCGCTGACACCAGTACTGTTGTTTTTGAAGTTTGAAAGTTTGCATGCGGCCCCCCATGGCATATGAAAACTTGTCTTGTGGCCCTCAGGTAATTTGAGTTTGAGACCCCTGCTTTAGAAGCTAGGACTGGCCTTACACGTCTTCTTCTTGGCTAAGACCCCTTTCACACTGGGTCGCTTTGCAGGCGATATAACGCTAAAAATAGCACCTGCAAAGCGACCTGAAACAGCCGCTGCTGTCTCTCCAGTGTGAAAGCCTCGAGGGCTTTCACACTGGAGAAGTGCGCTAGCAGGACGGTAAAAAAAAGTCCTGCTAGCAGCATCTTTGGAGCGGTGAAGAAGTGGTGTGTATTCCGTTCCTCCACCGCTCCTGCCCATTGAAATCAATGGGGCCTTGCGACTATACCGCCGGCAAAGCGCCGCTGCAGAGGCGCTTTGCTGTGTTTTTAACCCTTTCTCGGCCGCTAGTGGGGGGTAAAAAGTGCCCCCCTAGAGGCAGAATAGCACCGCAAAATTGACGGTAAAGCGCCGCTAAAAATAACGGCGCTTTACCGCCGACGCCTCCCCCGCCCCAGTGTGAAAGGGGCCTTCCTCATTACTACTCTCTGCTTCAAGAATCCCTCATGATGCCCCTGCAGTGACAAGTTCATTTTCATAGTTGGCCAGGTTAGTAGTACAGTGGAACCTTTGTTAACGCGGTTAACGAGCGGTTTGAAAGACGGGCAACTTTTTTTTTTTTTTGGATTCTGACTCGGTTTGCGAAGTGCTGTCTCGCAAAATGAGCAAGAGTCAAGCCAATGGGGTGTGCAGTACTGCATTTGGCCAGAGGTGCATGGGGCGCCCGGTGACATTCGGAGCGGTTCGGAAATACTCAGAAACACTGGGAAATACTCAATTCCCCAGTGTTTTCGAGCCTTTCCGGGGGTTTCCGAGTTCAGCTGAGCTGTCCTTGAGTATTTCTGAGGCTCTCCGGCACCCCCACCACATCTGGCCACATGCGGTATTGCATGCAATAGAAGTCAATGCAGAACGAATATATTTCCATTGACTTCTATGGGGAAACTCGCTTTGATATGCGAGTGCTTTGGATTACAGGCATTCTCCTGGAGCGGATTATACTCGTAATCTAAGGTTCCACTGTGTTTTGTTATGTGAAAAAATTCTAAGTACTTAAATAGTTTAGTAGGTGTAACGGTCAGGGGTTAACACCGTTTACGATTTCCCATTCCACCAACCCAAGACAGCTTATCTGACACTACACAATCCAGCCAACACGATCCATAAGAATTCCCCCCAAAAAGACGAGACACAAGCTCTGTTCTCTCTGGTTCAAACGAATGAATGCTTTAATGGTGACTCAGCCTTGTTATATACAGTTTAGAAACCAAGTGAACAATGAATCAACTCCACCCACCACTTTACACAAGGAACTTCAATACACATTCTTTTAGATAATGACATTCAGATGAGTTAATTATTAGTCCTTACCCAGACATTCTGCCTCCGTGACAAGCTATTCACCTGATACACAATACACACTCCTATGTCAGACGTTCTGGCACCGAATCTGCAGGAGTTAATTACTACAGCTGACAAGTCACATTCCACATCTATTATCAATAGTATTTTCACACAAAACAGTGTCATTACCATACACAATGAGATATCTTAGGAACAGACTTAATTAGCACAATGGACAACAGAATGCAATCACAGCAAGCCCCATCGCTACAGCCAGGTGGACTTAATTAGCATCTCAACAGTCTATGTTACATATTGAATGAGTCACTCTATTGACCTGTTGGAGTCAGAATAAACAACCTGTAATATTCTTCTAGACATTAAGGAATATATTGTGGATTACTGTTCCATGCTAAAACAATTCAAGACATGTCCATTATTTCCTGGCTCAATTTGTACCCAAAAGTGACTCCCGTTACAGTAGGAATCTGTCATGTGGGAAATATGGAGGCCAATATTAAGTCACCTGGCTTTATGCTAATGTTCTTTAATATTTCCTGGCTTGGAAGAAGCTTGTAGATCAGGAATTCCCTCTGAGCTGTATTTCCTTCATGCAATATAATATATGATAGAAGGTCATCAGTGGCTTCCCCTGTATTTCTTGTGTAATGAGTAAACTTGTCTGTTTATTGGATGGAATGAGTTTGTTGTGCGTTATGCTGACCTGTGATGGAATGTGTGTCTTTCTGTACAGTGGAGGTGTTCCTGAGCATGTCCTGCTCCAGTGTCCTGCCAGGCGGAGGAACCAATTTGGAGTATGCTCTGCATTCCCTCTTTGACACCAATGGGAACATCATGGTAAGAACTTTCTTTTACTTTCCATTATTTATAAGTAGAGTTTAAATAAAATGAGCCTATCGTGTTATCCAGATCCCTTAAGCCCCCCCTGGAGGGCCGGCTACAGTAAAGGTGGAACTCCGATGGTTGATATAATGAACCTGAACTACATGCAAGACACAAATTAAAGCGAAACCATATTCATTAATATATTCATTAAAGTGGGTGTAAACCCACTTAAAAATAAAATAAAACAACACCTGCAAGACAAAGGCATCATGAGCTAGTATGCATAGCATACTAGCTCATTATGTATTACTCACCTCTGATCAAAGGCCCTGCAGCTGTCCTTGTACACCGCTCGGGCAGCCGACATCTCTCTCGGGTATTGCGGCTCTGGCGCATGCGGGAGGGAGCCGCCAGAAAACGGCACGATCGACGCTCCTAAAGTAAACCCTTTACAACCACTTTACCTACAGGTAAGCCTTACCTGTGTGCATAGTTCAAACAGTCAAGTACATCATTTACCTAGGTCACCAAAACCTGAATCCATCCATTGGTAACTAGCTTAAGAAGGATACATGCATCATAGGCATAAGATAAGAAATAATCCTAAACAGTACGTTTGGTTTCCCTGTTTAATATGGTGTTTGAATTTTTCTTACCGCAGAGCGCTCTGGAGATGCTGCTATTGAAAGAAATGCCAAGGCTAAAAAGCCACCCACTAGCAGACTACCACTATGCAGGTAAACTCTTCTTTCCGTTAGCATTCCATCAGTGGGACTGTGTGTGTGTATCTGTGTGCTGCGGAGTAGGGAGCCGTGTGCAGCCATTAGTAGTAACCTATAGCAGGCACTTAATTATTGTTCATTTTTCAGTAATGAACGCTGGGGGGGTTAAGGATTATTGACATGACTGTGAAGTAGCAGTTAATATCTTTACTCTAGTGTCTTCTAACAATGCATGGTCAGCACAAGACAGCCAGAGACCTGGGGCTAGATTCACAAAGAAGCGCCTATCTTTAGGCGGGCGTAGCGTATCTCAGATACACTACGCCGCCGTAACTTAGAGCGGCATGTCCCGTATTCAGAAAGAACTTGCGCTCTAAGTTACGGTGGCGTAGTGTAAATGGGCCGGCGTAAGCCCGCCTAATTCAAACTAGGCTGGTAGGGGGCGTGTTGTATGTAAATGATTCGTGACCCCGCGTAAATGATGCGCTTAACGAACGGCGCATGCGCAGTATCACGTCGAATTTTCAAAGTAAATTACACCCACTCAATGCTTAGTCGACGTGAACGTAACCTATGCCCAGCCCCATTCACGGACGACTTACGCAAACAACGTAAAATACGACGCTGTTTGGACGTTTCCGACGTCCATATCTAACATGACTTACCCCTGCTTTATGAGGGGTAACTTTACGCCGGTCAGACGCCTTACGTAAACGACATATCTTGATACGCCGGGCGCACGTACGTTCGTGAATCGGCGTATCTAGCTTATTTGCATATTCGACGCGGAAATCAACGGAAGCGCCACCTAGCGGCCAGCGTAAATATGCACCCGAAGATACGACAGCGTAGGAGACTTACGCCGCTCGTATCTTGGCCAGATCTATGCGTAACTGTTTCTAAGAATCAGCCACATAGATACGACGGCGCACATTCGGACTTACGACGGCGTACGTGGAGATACGCCGTCGTAAGTCCTTTGTGAATCCGGGCCCTGGTCTCTTGCAGAGACCTGCTGTATCCATCTGTTGATCTTTCTAAAGCCAAACTATACCAGTATTCTTCTGGGATTGGACACTGGAAGAATTCATATTGAGGATTAGTCCTTATTCACACCGGCATACTTAAAGTGTTTATTACCCTAACATTTCATATTCCTGATATGTGTCTGCTGTACCATGTACTTGTATGAAAATAGCATCCTGTTCTCTTTGTATTGCTTCCTTTGTGTGAAATCCTTGGTGTTCCTGCCAGTCCCTCTGCTTTCCTATTAAAAACTGACCACACTAGGCAGGAGAATACAGTGTGGTCAGTCCTCTAGCTGTGCTGGGAACTCAGCCTGCTCTTTTCCAATAATCAGACTTGTCCTGACATCCCCTCCCTGCACCGCCATTCACTGGGAAGCTCAGTGTACTGTTGCTTCCCCTCCCCCAGCTCTAATGCAGCTGAGAACAGAGAGAATGTGAACACTTAGAAAAAAAGGAGGGGGGGGGGTATTTATAATTAAATACATTTATATATTTTTTTTTATATATACACCTTGACCAAAGTAAAAAAGAAAAAATCACCACAGCTAATGGGCAAATAATGAAATCAGAAGGAATAGGAAATGGTTTTCTTTACTGTCCAATTTCCCAGAGTGTCACTAAAAAGATAGCTGTGAAAAATGTCCTTTATGTCCCTTCTCTTGAAGCTAATCTTTTGAAAGTTAGGAAGCTCACAAAACAAGGCAATGTAGGAACCTTCCCATTTGAAAGTTGTGACATCACAAAGGGGGATATCTTACTTGCAAAAACTAAAATTACAGATAAACTGTATCAGCTAAACTGCAATGAGGAGGATAATACTGGCAAGGAGGAAAAACATTTAAACTGCATTTACACATGGCACAGACTACTTGCGCACAGAAGTCCTGACATAGTAAAAGAAATGACTGAGAATGACTTGGCAAGTGGAATAAAAAATCGTTCATGCGATCAAACAATGAAATGCACCAGCTATATAAAAGGAAAAATGGCAGGAAAAGCCTTTGCAAAGCAGAGTACCAGCAGAGCTAAGAAACCTCTGGACTTAATTTATTTAGATCTTTGCAGTCCAATGGAAAAATTTACTCCTGGAAAGAAGAGTTTTTTTCTCACTTTTACAGAGGATTATGCCAGGTATACTACACTTTGGGGGTTATTTACTAAAGGAAAATCCACTTTGCACTACAAGTGCACCTGGAAGTGCAGTCGCTGTAGATCCGAGGGGGACATGCAAGCAAAATAAAAAACTGCATTTTAGCTTGCACATGATTGGATGATAACATCAGCAGAGCTTCCCCTCATTTCAGATCTACCCCTTAGATTTAAAACGACTGCACTTCCAATTGCAGTGCAAAGTGGATTTGTCCTTTGTAAATAACCCCCTATATCTGTTACACAAAAAAATGAAGTACCAGAGAAACTTGAACAGTATTCAGTGACTCAAGTAAGCAACAAATCTGGCAAAATGCAGAGTGTATTGCGCTCAGATAATGGAACTGAATATACAGGTGATAGATAACACATAGGCATTTCTCAGAAAGCATGGCATAATATTTCAAACTACTGTACCATACATCCCAGAGCACAACGGGTTTACAGAAAGAATAAACTGTATCCTATGTGTGAGTGGAAGAACTATGCTGTTTGATGCAGATATGCACACCACATACTGGGGGGAGGCAATTATAACCACATGCTATCTCCAAAATCAACCACCAGGAAAAACTCTATATGAATTGTGGAATAGAAGGGCCCCGAATTTGAACCATTCAAATATTTTTGGAAGCAAAGCCAATGTGCATATCCCAAAAGAGAAATGTACAAAATGTGATTCTTGTTTAAAGGAAGGTGTACTTGTTAGGTACAATAAATCTCAAAAGGTATACAGAATTCTACACCAACACACAAACAAGGTAACCATCAGAAGAAGTGTAATTGTCAATTAAACTTCAGTGTGTTAAAAATTTCATGAACTAACACAAACACTTCAAACTGGGGGAAATTCCACATCAGTGTCACGTGAAGATATGCAACAAAGTAACACAGACAGAAATTAATGCAGACATCCAAACACTGTAAAATAAGAAACCATGCCTCAAGAGGTTTCAATCATGGGCTAGCACAAAGGTAGCTAAATAAAAAGACTAACACACCAATATAATCCAACACTCTTTTATTAGTGGTATAATTCGGCCACGGTGTTATGATAAACGGGGGGTTACAATTTTATTAAAATAAATAATTAAATAAATAAATAAATAAATAAGCCATCTTGGCTAAGATGTTACAATAACTGGTGTCCATCCAGCAAAGCTGGACGACTACTCCCCAACTTGGACAATCCACAGGACTTAAGCTGACAAAAAAGGGGGGGGGGGAGGGTGGGCGCTGCTTCTGACTGGAAGCTGACAACTTCCCGCCGCTCCGTGGACCTTAATATAGCCTTCAGCGCGGGAGGCTCGGCGGCGCTCAGCCAATCAGCGCTCTTCTCCATCAGCCAATCCGCGGCTGTTGCTGCCTGCGGCGGCCCGACCTGGAAAACAAAGGGGTCAGGCGAGAAGGCTGTCGTGTCCCCTTTGAGCTCGCCCATGTTGGTCCAGCTTAACGCTGTGACCCGTCATGGGCTAGCACAAAGGTAGCTAAATAAAAAGACTAACACACCAATATAATCCAACACTCTTTTATTAGTGGTATAATTCGGCCACGGTGTTATGATAAACGGGGGGTTACAATTTTATTAAAATAAATAATTAAATAAATAAATAAATAAATAAGCCATCTTGGCTAAGATGTTACAATAACTGGTGTCCATCCAGCAAAGCTGGACGACTACTCCCCACCGGCCGAAACCTGCTGAGCATCAGCCGGTTGAGGCCCCCCCAACACCGTGGCTGATTCAATCAAAGCTTGCAGTCCCATATTGAAAATATCAAGGCCAATTGGTGATAAATGAACCTTATCGTTTATAAACAAACCCGGGATAAAACCTTCCAACTCCGAATGGCGGAGGGACACTCCGCCGGTCGAAGTCAAAAAGCTATGGATAGTTCTATTCAGTCTCCTCCGGATCCTGTCTAAATAAAACAGGCCACCCGGGGGAGACCACAGCAATCTGGGAATCATTTCAGAAAATGCTAAAATTGAAAAGGGGAACATGAGCTGTATCAAATCAAGATCCCTCTTTATTTCACACAAGAGGACCCATGTACCAATTTTACCAAGGTCATTGCCACCAGCATGGATGACCAAGATTTGAGGGGGTGGCCAAATGGTAGATAAATATTCTAGATGGTCCTTAACTTGGCGCCATCGTAGGCCTCTAACACCTGACCACAAAATTAAAAAAGAATTAGTATCAAGACCTAAATTGGAGGAGTAAGATCTGGAATCTGAATGCTTGGCGGCCCAGAACACGTATGAGTGTCCTACAATCCACACAACCTTCCTGGAAAGATCTGAAAGAAAAATCACAACATTAACAGGTCCGGACGCACATACAACTTATATCTAGAACTATCCCAGCGACCAATAAGCTTTAACTTATCTTCAGAAAAACCCAGAGAGCTTGCTGTGGTGGCCGCCCCGATTCTAAATGAGTGGGAAGAAAAGCGAAAGCCAGACAGATTCAAATGTTTGAGACAAGAAGAAAAAAACGCCGAAAATTGGAACCTGGTCAAGGGGGATAAGTCATTATGCACAAAGAAAGAGACTGGGGAACCGGGCCTGACAAGAATATATTCTTTAACTAGCCGAACAGGGCATAAGGCTCCGATAGGCGAGCTGGATAGAGAGAACCACCGACCTCTACCGATAGGGAAAGACTTGGACCTACAAAGAAAAACATACAAACAGCCATCACTGATATACACATGATCCGCTCTAAGGAAGGGCAAGGAACCTTTGTTAGCGGCAGTAAACTCACCAATCCTGAGAGCTCCAAAGAAAGCCAGCGAAAATGCAGCACCAAAAAGAGTAGACTCGAACTTAGAAGAGCATACCTTATCCAGCGAACCAATGAGGTCTCCCAGCAACGAAACTGAGATGGGGCGCCTGATGTCGATAGAGGGATTGGATCTCCTGAATCCCTTGAGCACCTGGGACACCTGAAAAAAGGAAGTTAGGGCTGGAAGGCCAGAAAATTTTAGAAAGAAGGAAACCCCCGCTAAAATCTTGCTCACTGATGCTGGACTAAGGCGGGACTGAATCAGGGAAGACAAAAAAGATAACGCCAAATAAGAACTGACATCCATAGGATCCATACCACCATTATGACAAAAGGAACACCATCTCGACCATGAACTAACATAGTCTAGCCAAGTCTTACTCGATACCGAATTCTTAAGATTGTAGAGTATCAATCCCATATTAA